>NC_087204.1:18240908-18245908 GCF_015104395.2 Macrobrachium nipponense | reverse complement strand
GGACGTCCACGATTGAATACAAATAAAGTAATAAATCTTAACTAAAGTGAATTGAGTCGAGTTGAATATAGAATTCAGGTCAATGGAGCGCTGAGGTATCTCCAAATAAGGAACTGGACTGCTGAAGTGAATCACCTAATTGATACTCAAGTCAAAATTTTAGAGAGAGAGAGAGACGAGATTTGAGAGAGAGAGAGGAGAGAGAGAGAAAGATAGAGAGAGAATAACTTTTACTAGTATGCATTTGGAATTCTTTTAGCAAATATAATCAATAAAACCATAAAACCGAAGCTTTGGGGAACTATAAGTCAGGACTATAGACTTTTATTTTTGTCTTATGATATAAAGACTGTAAACTTAAAAAGGCTGTAAAAACTTGTGGCTAGAGACCAAACAGACACACATACAGACAGACACACTGACACAGAGAGAAGTTATGAGGGAAAAACCAGGAAGCGATATATAGACTATTAGACAAGCTAATAATATACAAGAGTATCCCAGAGCATGAACGATAACAAAACACATTATAAAGTACACCATTTATGGTGCGTTAGAATTCATGTTTCTAACGCACCTTTGAAGTACCCAGAGTTATTGCTACTTTGGAAAAACATTTGCGTTTGCACAGACATTGCTTCTTGTTTTGACAACCATTTGCCTTTGCAAGTACATTTCGTTCGCAAGTCAATTTTTTTTTAAACAGGTTCCTGATAACGAACGCATCTTGTGCTCAACACAGATGATCTTTGGGTACAGTCTTCGCTATTTGTTGCCGATTTATGACTGAAGGAAAGACCCACAAGAAAAACATCGGCATGCCGCACACACGATTTTCCAATTACGGTACAAAAAAAAAAGAAAAAAAATTAAAAAAAAAAAATAAATTAAAAAAAATCGAGCCAGGGTCGCGTGTCCAGACCCCGAATTGGAATTTCATGAGAGGTGTCATTTGCTCCCCTGTTTTCCTGGAAAGGACAAGAGCTCTGTAAGGATTATTTTTTTTTTTTTTTCTGTAAGGTACGTTGTCTTTTTTTTTTCTTTTTTGTAGGACGCAGTGCCCGGTTGGAATTTAGTCTTTGGGTTCTTGTGTTAAAAATGAAAGAAAATTATTATTATAAAATTTGTCCTGATATGAAGCCAAATGAAACTGTAATATCTATCCTCAATAATTAATCTCTCTCTCTCTCTCATCTCTCTTCTCTCTCTCTCTCTCTATCTCATATTTCACACACACACACATAGATAGACATAGATGTGTACCAATCCAACAAAATAAAAAGCGCTAAGGTAAGGTTCTTTGATACAGTCGACTCAATATAAGCTTTCATTTCCTATTTTTTTTATTGACACTTCCAGCCCCATTTTCGTCACAGCCCGTCCTTTTATATTTCCAATCTCGCCTCTCTTAGGTCAATCGACTATAGTCAATCCAAAGTCACTCTCACTCGGTACACAGGAAACCCGGTTTTGTTCATGACCTCGCTGAACGTGGATCATTCCTGGGAATTCTGGAAGAAGCTCAATACAAACAGTGGGAATTGGAGGACATTTATTTTGTTTGGGGAATGTTCTCCCCGGCCACCGCACCTCTCTCTCTCTCTCTCTCTATTTTTGGTGTTACGATTTATTCACTATTCCCCTACCATCGTATTAGAGACTTAACTTTGATATGAATACAAAACTGCCATGTCAGGAACTAAGGCGTGATCCGACCTCCAGCCTACTCGGGGTTGCGTGCAAGATTTCCACTTCACGCATAAGTGTAAACATTATATTCCTAACTTATCGTGAATTAAAACGTGCTGACTCTACGGTCGAATAGAGCGTTGTTTCACCAACGAAAATTAGAATAAATACGCTATATATTATTTAGAAATAATTGTTCTGTACTGGTTAACATGCAACCAGTTTAAAGACCTTCATTGGCTAACATCACCGGCAGGACCTGTTCCTTAATAGTCACTTTCATCTCCACTGGCGTAGACAATAGGATGAATTAGGTTATGTGCATAAATCTCAGGTGTACAGAACAGGAGTGGAGCTATATTTGTATTTCACTTACACACACATCATATCCTAATTTAATGCATAAAAAAAAAGCTATTGGATGATGATTAATAAGCCTTCTTTTTTTAATTCATATTTTTAATTTACATTAGTTAGTTAGTTATTTTATGATAAAATATCAACAAATATTAATACAAATTTGTCGAAAAACAGATGTAATACAAAATATACAAAATAGACAGTAATCTCTTTTGTTCTTGCAAGTACATGGCCTACAAAGAAAAATACAACATCAGTAAAAATAAAAAAACATGACATTATGATTGCAAAAAACGAAAAGGGATGTAAATTTGGAGAGAAATACGTTTTCTTTGCAAAGATGCGTCAGCATTTTCTTATTGTTATATAAAATCGTTGGCACAAGTACTTTATCATTTCATTATTCAGACCCTCCGGCAGTAGCATGGTGCCCCTGGCTGGGCGCGGTAGTAGTAGGAGTAGGTCCTAAGGCAAGCTATAAATTCTGTCAAATAGTAAGTATAAGAAGAAATGACATTCTTCACGCTGATATGTCACAGTTTAATTTATTGTACCATAGCTGGCCGTCTTCCTTCCCCCCTCCTGCGAATCGGTCCAGGGGTGTTAAGGTAAGGAATTCCCTTGTTAGCATACACACAAAAAAGGGAAATAAAACTATTATTTATTTTTGTTTATCTAGCGATGTTTCATGTCATATACGCGGCCATAAAAGCAGCTGTCATTTAAGAAGCCAGTCTGATTGTACCAGAATAATAGCATTAAGTGACGATTTGACAAAAGAAAAAAATGTTCCACGTCGTTCGGCTAAGATTATCCATATCGGCTTCTTCCTCTACTCCCAAAGTAGCTATATATGATTTCGTATTGTCTCTTGTCTCGTACACAAGTATATACACTCACATTGTACTATAATATTATATATATATATTATATATATATATATATATATATGTATATATATGTGATATATATATATGTATATATATATATGTATATATATATATATATATAGATATATATATATATATATATATATATATATATATATAGTGAATAAAAGTTAAAAACAGTCTCAGATTTAAAAATAACAAGTATAGGTATTTACATAAAAGTATAAAAGGAAAAAGCGTTAAAAGGAACATAGTTTACCAAGCAGTACTGAAGGCAAAGTATACATACATACACACACACATACAAACACACACACTATGTATACAAAGTTTGATAAAGTTTTACCTTTTGGAGCATTTTATGAACTCTTGTGATAGAGGGTTTTACCTATATAATAATAATAATAATAATAATAATAATAATATAATAATAATAATAATAATAATAATAATAAAAAACAGCAACCTCCTTGGAAAAGGCGCCTCGAAAAAGCAAATCATGGTGACGAGATCTGACTTGAGTAAACTGAAAGAGTAGACAGAAAAAAAAAGGCTAAGAAGCAAGGAAAACCAGGGAGGAACTCAACGAGAAATACAAAGTACAAGAGAGGGACTATACAACACATAGAAAGATGTAAAACAGAGGCTTAACGCCAAAGCACATAAGATCCAACGGTACATGAACAGGAATAAGGATACCAACAGAACAAACTATTCGGAACCAACCAGAAAAGACTATACAGCCAACTAAGAGGGGAAGACAACCACCAAGAAATTCCAGAAGCCGAACCAAGTAAGAGACTCTGGGAAAACATATGGAGCAATCCGGTATCACACAACAAACATGCAACATGGCTCCAGGAAGTCAAGGAAGAAGAAACAGGGAGCATAAAACAAAGATTCACAGAGATCACAACAGACACAGTCAGACACCAACTAAAGAAAATGCCAAACTCGAAAGCCCCAGGTCCCGATGAAGTCCATGAATACTGGCTCAAAAATCACCATGCAACCCAAATGGATGACCACAGGAAGAACATCCTTAGTACAAAAGACAAGAGTAAGGAAATACAGCCAGTAACTACAGGCTATCACCTGCCCTACCAATATTGTGGAAGTTACTAACAGGTATCATCAGTGAAAGGCTACACAATTACCTAGAGGAGACAAAACACCATCCCCCACCAACAGAAAGGCTGCAGAAGGAAGTGTAAGGGCACAAAAGACCAGTTTTGATAGACAAAATGGTAATGAAGAACAGTAGGAGAAGGAAACCCAACCTAAGCATGGCATGGATAGACTATAAGAAAGCCTTCGACATGGTACCACACACATGGCTAATAGAACGCCTGGAAAATATATGGGGCAGAGGAAAACACCCATCAGCTTCCTCAAAAAATACAATTGGCGCAACTGGAATACAATACTTACAAGCTCTGGAATAAGACTAGCAGAGGTTTAATATCAGGAGAGGGATCTTCCAGGGAGACTCACTGTCCCCACTACTCTTCGTAGTAGCCATGATTCCCATGACAAAAGTACTACAGAAGATGGATGTCGGGTACCAACTCAAGAAAAGAGGCAACAGAATCAACCATCTGATGTTCATGGACGACATCAAGCTGTATGGTAAGAGCATCAAGGAAATAGATACCTTAATCCAGACTGTAAGGATTGTATCTGGGGACATCAGGATGGAGTTTGGAATAGAAAAAATGCGCCTTAGTCAACATACATAAAGGCAAAGTAACGAGAACTGAAGGGATAAAGCTACCAGATGGAAGCACATCAAACACATAGATGAGACAGAGGATACAAATACCTGGGAATAATGAAGGATGGGGATATAAACGAACCAAGAGATGAAGGACACGATCAGGAAAGAATATATGCAGAGACTCAAGGTGATACTCAAGTCAAAACTCAACGCCGGAAGTATGATAAAAGCCATAAACACATGGGCAGTGCCAGTAATCATATACAGCGCAGGAATAGTGGAATGGACGAAGGCAAAACTCCTCAGCATAGATCAGAAAACCAGGAAACATATGACAATACACA
>NC_087204.1:18233408-18235908 GCF_015104395.2 Macrobrachium nipponense | reverse complement strand
TTTTATTCGTGGTACATTTTCCTTATCCTTCCTAAATAATGGTAATCCAGATTTATTTGTTTAGAAGTTTAGAATAAATTCCTTCTTAGAGAATGGCAATCCAGATTTTGTTTTTTTGGTTTTAAAAATAAATTCCTTCCCAGAGAATGGCAAAGCCAGATTTTTTTTTCCTTATTAAAATAAATTCCTTCCTAAAGAAGGAAATCCAGATTTTTTTTTTTTCCTTTTGAAAATAAATTCCTTCCCAGAGAATGGCAATCCAGATCATTTTTCTTTTTAAAAATAAATTCCTTCTTGAATAATGGAAATTCAGATTTATTTTAAATAATGGAAGTTCCGGATTTATTTTAAAATAAATTCCTTCCTAAAGAATTGCAATCCAGATTTATTTAAAAAATAAATACTTTCCTAAAGAATGAAATCCAGATTTATTTTTTTAAAAAATAAAATTCCTTCCTAAATATGGAATCAATCTAGATTTGGTTTTCTTTTAAAAATAAATTCCTTCCTAGACAATGACAATCAATCCAAATTTCTTCCTTTTCCTTAAAAATAAATTCCTTCTCAAGAATTGCAATCCAGATGTTTCGTTCTATTTAAAAAAAATAAACTCTTCTCACTTGAATGAAGGCAGCATCAGGCATTGGCATTTAATTTTTTAAACTTCGCTTGTTTTTTCTGTATCAATGGCGGTTACCTTTTTCAACCAGCCTATTGCTCAACCACTTAACTTATTGCAATGCAATGACTCTTATTGGCTGTTATTTACAGTTCGTGCATTCCAAATCAGCGATGGATTTGACCTTCCAGTGAAATGGATCACATCCTGTGTGACTGTAAATTCTTGGAAATCACCGTAAATCGTAAAAATGTCTGAAAATGATAATTTTGGCATATTCATTATTTGTTAATCGTATTTAGGTTTCTGAGGTAAAAAGGGACGTGTTATGACATTTCAATAGCTATTGTGCCTATACTACATGTGGCATTAACTTGGATGAATGACGTACGATGATGAATTAACTTGCATCATTTACATAAAAAAAGGTGGTAATGTGGCTTCAGTTTCTCTTACGAATTTCAGTTGGATATTTTTCCCTAACGCAGATTTCCTAATGTTTTTACCAGGTAGTTGCTTTTGTCATAAGACCAGTCGATAGTGGTATTACTGGTATATCTTTGTTGTATTTTTCTTTAATAACTTGGGGACGTATTAAGGAGTATACAGAACGAAATGTATAATCATTTATTTTCACTATATAAATCAAGCTTAAAATTACGACGCTTGGTTGAAATTAGTAATTAATAAAGCGCTTTAATGTGGAATAGAAAGATATCGCCTGCTAATCATTTAGAAATGAAAGTACTTATGCATCTCTCATAATCCATCGGAGATTTTAGATTTTTAACGCACCCAATCGCGCTCCCTAATTGGGAAGGAATAATATATCCGTATATTGTTAGTTAGCTCACATCAAAGAGGTATTTTTATTACTGGAAGTGAATATTGAGTTAAAGCCACGTGAAAGAAGAGATGAAAATCAACAAATTATTTCATATCATTTATATACCGCTGTTGAAATGGCAACATAATTATTTAATAAGAATAAGGCGTGATCCGACCTCCAGCTTACCCGAGGCGCCTGCTAAAATCTACGGTCAAATAGAGCGTGGTTTCACGAGCGAAAATTAAAATAAATACGCTATATTTTATCAGAAATAATTTTTCGTACTGTTTAACATGCACGTTAATCATTTTTTTTTACATTTTCATCCTAATGAATAAATCATACAAATCCTATCCTAAAATTCTTGCATCTTTAACTCAACGCAAATCACCATTTTCAGACCTTTTTAGGCTTTTCCATAGGGCTTTCTGCCCCCCCAACTAGAACAACAACAACAACGTAGTTTGTAGGATTATTCCCCGAGTAAGCAAAAAATTATAAGAAATCAATATAAAGTCTCTTTATTATGTCATTGTGTGTAATTTCATTATTTTTTTTTTACTGTAAAGGGGTCACTGTTTTGCAATATTCATCATCAAATGAATGTAGTTTTGACCTGATTAAACGTATAGCAACGCCTTCCGGCTGCAATGCCTCAAAGAACCGATTGCATGAAGAATTATTAAGGTCAGGGCTCAAACGCACAGCTCAAGCATCGACAAGGTAAGCAAATCTGCATCAAACAGGCGTTAGGCAAATAATTTTACGGTTTTTAGGTTTCTGTAAAATGAAACTATCGACATTCCGTCCTCGCTTTTTCTGTCCACCCTACGATCTTATAAACTACTGAGGCTAGAGAGCTGCAAATTGGTATGTTGGTCATCCACCCTCCAATCATTGAACATACCAAATTGCAGCCCTCTAGCCCTAGTAGTTTTTATTTCATTTAAGGTTAAATTTAGCCATGATCATGCGTAAAACACAGTCCACCACCGGGCAGTGGTTGAAAGCTTCATGGGCAGCGGTTGAGAGTTGAAGAGTTTCTTACATCA
>NC_087204.1:18220908-18228408 GCF_015104395.2 Macrobrachium nipponense | reverse complement strand
TAGGCTTTTCTATAGAAATTTTCTACCTCCCAACAAGAACAACAACAACAACAACAAAGTAGTTTGTAGGCGTACTCCCCGAGTAAGCGAAATATAATGTGACTAAAATGTTGCAAAAAGAGAGATAAGGGAAGGAAAGTGGAACACAGGACGGTAGAGAGAGAACATTCCGACCAATTTATGAAACGTGGAAATTGCAGGTCAAATTGGTTACTAAAATTGCTGCCTAATATATTAGCGACAAGAAAATTCTTAGAACTCGACGGCAATTATCAGCCTTAAAACTCCTCGTTGCCGAGCAATAGTTCTTGATCTCTCTCTCTCTCTCTCTCTCTCTCTTTATTGCATTTGTTCCATTCTGTATATTTATGTTACGTTAAGGTCATAGATAGACCAGAAGGGGTACAAGCAAGAGCCACAAAGTTAATTCCATCCAACAGGCAAATATTTATAGGTTACCTATGACGACTAAAGAGCCTGAACATGCATGGCTTAGAAACACGACGATTGCGAGGACAACTAATAGAAACATTTAAAATACTGAAATGCATAGCAAAATTAGACAGTAACCTATTTCCGCTTAACGAAAACCAGACAAGAAATAATGGATGGAAAAGGAAAATAAAATTTCACGAACGTTCTCTAATAACTGGTGATGGTGTGTAAGGCGGGGTCGGGTGGGGAGGGGGGGGGGGGGGCGATTCAGGGTCCTGGGTAGGCCTAACAACCCTATTCTTCTTATATATATATGTACTATATTCAGATCCCCGAAGGAGACAGAGCTCTATAATGCTCGATCCTCCTCGTCAGAGACTCCCACAGGCCTTCATTTAATGACATTCCCTTATCGCCGGAAGATTTCCCACAGAACAAGTCAATTATTGGACCTAAACCTCAGTAGCTGCGAGGGATGTGTCTCTCAGCATACATATATATGGTTTCTCTCTCTCTCTCTAAGCTCTCTCTCTTTCAGTATATATATTATATTGTATGTTTGTCGGTGCACATATGATTAAATGGACGTGTATTCGTTTTTACACATTATGTGTACAGGTATACAAACATTTCTCACACCAATGAATCATGATGTTACCCATTTCATTAAAGTCAGAATGTGAGGAAGCCCTCACACTTGTCATTAGCGAAGTTATTTCAAATCCAGTGAGCGTCGCAATAATTAACGGTCATATATATAATTCAGGAGAGAGAGAGAGAGAGAGAGAGAGAGAGAGAGAGAGAGAGAAGCACATTATTATTCACGGGCGGAAACCAGAACAACCTCGTTCGTGCGCCGTGTGGATTTGGTCAGATTATATTGGACGGAAAGGCGATGCGGGACTGACTGATTACACAGTGCACCTGGCGTTACGACACCTATAGTAGGTTATTGGAGCCGTAGTGAATTGAAAAAGGAAACTAGAAATAAATAAATAATTAATTTTAAGATTAGTTTTATACGACAAATATCTAAACACACACACACACACACACTCACACACACACACACACACACACACACACACACACACATATATATATATATATATATATATATATATATATATATATATAGTATATATATATATATATATAAGCATACTTATAAAGAGAGAGAGAGAGAGAGAGGGAGAGAGAGAGGTTTCCTGCTTTTGTTGGCTCCTGTGTCAACAAGCTGTATATCTTGGAGTCAGGCTGCCTCCATTCTTGCTCTATATCAAAGGAGGAATTCTGTTTTATGTCGTAAGTAAACTCGTTTCGTACTGTGAGGTATTTTTTGACTGCCGAGGAATTCCAGATATATTTACTCGTAAGGAAGTAACACCAAGAGGCGAACTTGAGTTATATCTAATTTTCTCGCTGCGTTTTCAAAATTATAAAAAATGAAAATGTAAGATTGCAGTCTGTAAATTTCCCACGTGGTCTACTTGCTAAAAACACACTCATAATAAATAAATAAATAAAATAGCAATAAGCTTCCTACTCATACTCCACACCATTCACCAGCAACACATCGACTACCCATCATACACTGCGCCACTCACCTCCACATTACTGGTAAAAAACAGAAAGAAACATTTTGTTCTAACGAACTGGAATTGGTAGATGGAGCTGTAACAAACGGCAAAAGTTGGTATAGTGTTTATATATATATATATATATATATATATATATATATAGTATATATATATATATATATATATATAATGTGTGTGTGTGTTTGTGCGCGTGTACGTATGTGTTTGCGTAAAAGACGGCGGACCAGCAAATCGCTTTTCAGGGCTCTGGAATTTCCAGTTATGCTCCTCTTTCAATGGCATTATTTTCAACCTCCCAACTTTCCTAATAAAGTCATCAAGTTAATCTCTAAACGTTTGTTATTGGCAAAGTTTTCGAAAGTATTTCCTCTGGTTTCATATTTGTGTATCATTTGAAACTTAGAGATTATTCCGCATGGATATTCCTTGTCCACATGCATATCTTTTTATATTGTTAATATTTCTTCTGGTTTCATGTTTGTGTATCTTCTCAGGCATTCCATTGAGGAGTGAGGGATGCGTATTTTCTTTTGGTAATAGAAGTTCACTCTCGACGTGGTTCGGAAAGTCACGTAAAACAGTTGGTCCCGTTGCTGAATAACCATGCTACGTAAAAACACCATACAAACAAGCTTAACCATCTTCCAAAATATGAGTCCCATATCATTCCTCCTGCCGGGCCCTTTTCTCTCCCTAAAAAAAACTAAATAAAATTCAATTTGTTTCTAATGATTCGCTCGTTACGATTTTATCTAACAGATTCCATACCTCATGAATGTATGGCAACTAATTCCTAAAAAATATATCTATGCTGACGTGGGTGCCATTTTTTCAAAGACACTGGCATAAAAATAGCAATTCATATGTACAGTGTAACAGAATCTTTCTATGTAAAGTTACCAATATGCAACACACTCGGTTATTCTTTATGTTCTTCAAGAGAGTACTAAGGAAATTAGCATTTTTCTGAAGCCCATTCCGCATACAATATCAATGTTATCTCATAGAACAATTATCAAAAAGGCTTTAACAAGCTTTGTAGGAAATACTATGAGGGAAGGTCCATTGTAAGCGAAAATAACGGTAGCCGATAAATATTAGGGGGGAGGCCATGACAAATAAGTAGAATTTCCCAACTTTGTTGACTAAGGTGATAATATATGCTTTAGAGAGACTGAAGTTGAGACCTGATGTACCATGGATGACAGGACAGAACTTAAATATATAAAAATTTTGTCAGAATAAACCAGTAGTGCAAATTTCCCCAACAAACATTGTTAACATAAATGTACAGTCACTCATATAAGTTCACGGATGTCTCCGGGCATAGAGCTGAATTCCATCCAACCCCTTTCTGGACGACGGGTCTGTATATTGACGTAAGTTGGGGCAGGCATACACTGAAGAAACTTTCTGCTACAGCAGAGAGTAGTTGGGACATTTTGGCCACTTCTGCACTACCAGACACCTGTCGTCCAGAAAGGGGTGAAATGGAAATCTCTCTCTCTATCAACCACCCGGACATCCATGAAAACTATTGAGTGACTGTATACCACCAATGTCAAGAGGGTATTCTAATCGTCTCCAAAAATTATCTCGCTCAAAACGGCTCCCGCGGAGCGATGTAGTTTCAAGATACAAGAAAGGTAGTTTAGTTAATAACCTCCGAGAATGAGTTTGCGTCTTCTAGTGTCGCATTTTTTCTTTTTTCTGTGACGAGCTTGATGAAATGGGCTTTCCTCAGGACGAGGGTAATGAGTGTGAAAAATTCACTCACGGAAATGAACATGTGACATTCGTGTCAAAATTACCTCGTGATGGGAGCTATGTGTCTCTGGTAACCTTCCGTGAAATGAGAGAGAGAGAGAGAGAGAGAGAGAGAGAGAGTTTGTTTGTTTGGTGTTTTTACGTTGGTCCTTTTTACGTTGCATGGAACCAGTGGTTATTCAGCAACGGGACCGACGGCTTTTTTACGTGACCTTCGAACCACGTCGAGAGTGAAATTCTGTCATCAGAAATACACATCTCCCACTCCTCAATGGAATGCCCGAGAATCGAACTCGCGGCCACTGATGGTGCAGGCCGTGAGGCCTGAGAGATAGAGAGAGAGAGAGAGAGATGGGATAGAAGTCTTCATTCATTACAGGGAACAGCGCTGACCGAAGATATCAAAATATTTGAAGTGAATATATATATTTATCAACAAAAAGAAGCAGTTCTTTCATCTCATTTTTTTTTGCCCTGAGTGGGGCTGATCCCGTGAGGGTATTAACATCCGGTTTCCCTGTTAATCTTGTTATAATGAAGTAGTTTTATCGTATCATAAAATTCCTGTCTTTAACTCAACACGAAACAACTTTTCCAGGCTCTTGTAAAAATCCAACAGCAAGAACAACAACAACAAAAAAGTAGTATGTAGGCTTACTCCCAGTAAGCAAAAAGTCAAAAACAGCAATATGCGAAACATTTCCCTAAAATTTCCATTTCACAGAAAAATCACCAAAAGTAATGGTAACTAATGATTTTTTTCAAAACATCCCATGCGCACGAATACTAAATGTCAGGGATGTAAAAAGCAAGTAAAAATAAAAATATATATATATATATATATATATATATATATATATATATATATATATATATATATATATATATATATATATATTATGAACACGGGCACATACATGACAGGGATCATCATGTTCCAGGGAAATGTTTTCCTCCAGTTAACCGAGCCGTTGGCAAGCAAGAAAACCCAGGGTTTTAGGGTCACAAAAAAAAAAAAAAAAAAAAAAAAAAAATTACTCAATATTTTTCCCTACTTCTCTCTTCTTTTCCGTTTCAGTTTCGTTTTTTTATTCCTTCCTTCCTTTCTTTTATTTTACTTCTTTCTCCAACCGTTATTATTTATAATGAATTACACGAAATGACTCGTCTTTATTCAGGCTTTTAACTGCCTTAATGAAACAAGTCGACAGTAAGATCTATATGTCTCGGTATACGAAAAATTTCTGTTATATCATCGTTATCGTTTCCTTTCCAAATACTTGCTCGCATCCGCAGACATTATTCTAGAGAGAGAGAGAGAGAGTAAACTCTAAATTTCAAAGAACGTTAAAATTATGTTCTTGGTGTGTTTTGTACATCTTCATTTTCATTAATCTGAGAGAGAGAGAGAGAGACGAGAGAGAGAGAGAGAGAGAGAGAGAGAGAGAGAGAGAGAGAGAGAAACTAAGTGTTAAAGAACGTTAAAATTATGTTCATTCGTGTTGTATATCTGCATTTTCATTATTCTATATTTATATATATGTATATTATATATATATATATATATATATATATATATATATATATATATATATATATATATATATAGTGAGAGAGAGAGAGAGAGAGAGAGAGAGAGAGAGAGAGAGAGAGAGAGGCTCTAAAATTTCAAAGAACCTTAAAATTATATTCATTCATGTTGTACATCTGAATTTTCATTATGAGAGAGAGAGAGAGAGAGAGAGAGAGAGAGAGAGAGAGAGAGAGAGAGAGAGAGAGAGAAACTTTATATTTCAAAGAACGTTAAAACTATATTGGATATTAATTAAAGAAACCGCAAAAATAAAGAACCTACGTTTATCCAGCCCCTGACAAGAAGGTCCCCATTAGCAACAAATTGCATAAATGCCGCATGCTTCCTGAATAATTTCAGCCAAAAATTTACAATGAAATTTCCCCTATATTTAAGTTCTATTCATTTTTATGTATTCTTTTATGAACGCAACAGAGATCTGAAGCAACAATAAAGAGAGAAAAAAAAAAACGCGGCAGTCACGCAACTGGGTGCTTCTGTTTCAAATATTTTCCCCATTTCAAATTCGTTACTCTGCAGTATTTTATTTATAGTATTTTTCGCTTACTCGGGGAGTAAGCCTACAAACCACTTTGTTTTTGGTTGTTGTTGTTCTTGTTGGTGGGGTAGAAAGGTCTTTGGATGATCCTAAAAAGGTATGTAAAAGGTGTTTCGCTTTGAATTAAAGATACAGAAATTTTAGGATACGATATTTATGATATTTATCTATCACAATGATATGTAAAAAAATAAATAATGCACATGTTAAATTGTACGGAACAATTATTTCTAATAAAAATATAGCGTATTAATTTAATTTTCGTTGGTGACACAACGCTCTATTTGACCGTAGATTTTAGCACACGCCCGAAAGTAATTGTTGTAGGTCGGATCACGCCTTGTTTATATAGTTTGCATCCCTAACTCACTCCTAAGAGTATTAGTAGAACATAAGAGTCATTCAAAAAAAAAAAAAAAAAAAATATATCTTATCGCTTATTTCTTCACTTCTTTTTTTCTAAATCTCATGCATTTTATACATGGAAACGAACGTCGTTTCCATGTATAAACTGTCTTCAAAAAGTGAAATTACATTATACTTTTTAAAAAACTGTTTATTATAGATATCCTCTGTGAATCTGTCTGTACTAAAACTATATGTAGACTGAGGCAGGCCAGCCGCTTACTGAAATAAGTTTCAATATTTTCTGTGAATGCGTCTGTGAATCAGCAACATAAAATATTCTTTACATCTATAACATAAAATCCAGGCAGGAAAATCTTGTAGAAAAGCAATTTATAACAAAGAATCCCAAATACCACCGGACAATCATTCATCCATCCAAACGTATCCACCGGGTCTATTAGTCATTTGTCTTAATTGAAATAGTGTGCAAGTGTTTGCCCCGGAATAAACCGCATATTTTGAAACAGCGATATTTTTAATAAATATATTTTCGACAAAGCGAATGTGTCCATTTTTAGGGTGAGAGGAATACGAAGTTGGAATGTGGGTGTTTTCTACTGCTGCATTCCAGAAAGGGAAAATATTCACCCAAATTTTAAAAACCCCGGGAAAGTAAGGAATGTCAGAGTAGGATGCAAGCACGGAAATGGATTATTAGCTCGGCAAAAGCAAAGCGACTATTTAAGTGCTTTTCCAGGCTCATATGAGGAGAGAACGCATAGTAATCCTTTGTCTTTGTTTGCCTATAGCGAACGCTACTCTGGTCATTTCCCTGGATATAATAAATCGTATAATTGTTCATTGTGGAACGTAAACGATAACATTTATAAAAAACGATATAGCTTTCGAGCATGACGTCAGGTATCAAACATTGACAACGAGCTTTCCAAATATTTCCTATCTGAATCTCGCAAATCTATTGATATAAATTACACTAGGAAAATATTTTCTTATCGTACGCTGATGCACCGTAAAAAAAAAAAAAAAAAAAAAAAAAAAAAAGCGGGGGGGGGGGGGGGGGGGGGGGGCGATTACTCGTTATTGAAATACCACAAACCGGATCTTTATACCTAATGTGCGTAATGATGAATAGATGAAATAAATGATTTCATGAACAGAATCATACGAAGATGAGTGATTACCGCATCCTTCAGTTA
>NC_087204.1:18195908-18218408 GCF_015104395.2 Macrobrachium nipponense | reverse complement strand
TTAAACGTCCCCCCCCGAGGCCAATAGGATTATTGAGACTGTCAATGCAGCTTCCAATGCCCTCACTTGCTGCCGATCGTAGGGGGAAACTACGACCTTGGCTATATATACGGGGAATGATTAAAACCCATAAACCAGGGAACCCGTTACGCCCCATCATTAGCCAAATTCCCGCTCCTACATACCAGCTTGCGAAGAAATTGAATGCTACAGTTTGAAGTCCTCTGCCGAGTTTATAGAAGCCCTGAAAACGACACCGTCCGGAGGAGTTATTGCATCGATGGACGTGGAGTCCCTGTTCACGAACGTCCCCGTGGATGAAAAACAATCCAGATAACTTCTTGATCGTGTATACAGAGGACGACTCCACGCCACCCCCATTAAACATCCCTGAGCATGCCCTCCAAAAAACTCCTTGAAATATGTACGAAAAGGGCCCCTTTATTTCTCCACCCTCAGAGGCCATATGTACACGCAAAAAGACGGCGTAGCGATGGGTTCTCCCTCGGAGTACTTTTCGCGAACTTCTACATGGGTACTGTGGAACGTCGGGTATTCGCCACCATCGAGAAACCGTCTATGTACGTCCGATATATTGACGACACCTTCATCAGTGCCAACACGGTGGAAGAAATAGAGCGCCTGCGACAAGCCTTCCACGACCACAGCAGACTCAACTTCACCATCGAGCATTGCCGTGACCGTCGCCTCCCCTTCCTTGACGTTCTCGTCGGGCTCAACAAGAAGAACGCCTTCGAAGCACAAGTGTATACGAAACCCCACGAACCTGGGCATGTGCCTGAACGGCGAGAGCGAGTGTCCAGAGAGATACAAACGCACTGCAATCAGCGCCTTCATCAAGAGAGCTCTCTCACACTGCTCTTCGTGGAAGGACACGCACCACTGAATTAGAACGTGTTGCCCAAGTTCTAATTAACAACGGGTATTCCAACCGGGACATCGAAAAAGCCATTCGCAGAACATCGATAAGTGGTACCAGCATGGAGCTCGCCCCGTCGCACCCTTGAAGACGTCACTCTCTTTTACAAGGGAGCATTTCAACAAGAAATACAAAGAGGATGAACGAGCCCTTCGTAACATCATCGAAAGGAATGTCTCCCCCACGGACCCTGCGAAAAAAGTAAAATTGATCATTTACTATAAAAGCAAGAAGACCAGTGGCCTGATTATGAAAAACAACCCAGCCCCTGTGATGCAGGGACCCTCTCAAGAAAAACTAACGTTGTCTACCAATACAAATGCCCTGTCGGGAATGCCCCGGCGCCTACATTGGTATGACAACGATGCGATTTCCAAGAGGATATCCTGCCACGCTCAGGAAGGCGCCATCCATAAAATTCATGCAAAAAAAAACGTCCACAATACCAGGATAACTCGGAAGGACATTATTCTAATATTGGTATTATCGATAAGGCAGCAGACCACCGTCGCCTCCGCCTCTTAGAGGCCCTACACATCGGGAAGGAGAGACCCAGCCATTAACACCACTCAAGAGACTTCACTCCTCCCGACGGTGGCACGTAGGGCGCTGCCCGCCGGCACCATAGAGCCGATCGAAACGGACCAATCAGGTGCCCCTGCCCAATACTATGCTCCCAGTCTCCAGCGTCCGCACGCGAAGAGCAGTGCGGAGCTTCCACCTCTGCAAGACGGCTTGACTCAGGGACTTAATCCTCTGTTCAGCCAATGAAAACGCAGCGCCCATCAGACAGAGCACCTGGGACACAAATAATAATAATAATAATAGATTAAATAAATTCAGTACTAATAATAATATAATAATAAAATAACAATAACAATAATTATGATAGACATAGAAATAAATATAATAATAAAAAAATAAAACGTAATGAAACAATAAAAATAATTCAGTAATAAAAAAATAATAGTGTTCATGTGAAACGCATTAATTTAGATATACTGACCATCAGGGACATAACGAAGGAAGTGAATAAATAAAATACACTTCTGAAATACGAGATCGCGCACACCTAATAAAAGCTTAAACTCCTTGCACAATTTTATAGCATTTTCACTCATTATGACAGATTCCGGGAATTGTTGAACTTCCGGGGAATTTACTGCTTCCAGAATTATTCCCCTCTTCCTTCTTAGGTATCATGCAAGTGAGAGAGAGAGAGAGAGAGAGAGAGAGATGTGCAAGCGACTGTGAAATGACATAATAGTTGCTCTAAGAATATAAAATTCTATCTCTCATCTATATTAGGACTTAACAATTGCCATGTAAGGAATATATATTATAAAATTTAGGCCAGAGACCAAGGCCTGCAAACCTATGAGGTCACCTCAGCGCTGGAAGGGAAATAGAGAGTTGCAAGGTTTGAAAATGTAACAGTAGGAAAAACCTCGCAGTTGCACTATGAAACAACTGTCAAGTGAGGGTGGATAGCGAGATGGAAGAAAGAGAATATGAAACGAAGGTACAGTAAAGAGGAATGAAAGTAGTTGCAGCTAGTGGCCGAAGGGACGCTGCAGAGAACCTTCAAGTAATGCCTACAGTGCACCGTGTGAGGTGTATTGACTGCATTACCCATAAGGGAAATATTTACTTGGAATGGACGAATCAATGCTATTTTTGTACCTGTATACTTCATGCAAACACACATGCAAAACACACACACCTATATATATATATATATATATATATATATATATATATATATATATATATATATATATATATATATATATATACATATATAATATATATATAATATATATATATATAATATATATATATATATATATATATATATATATATATATATATATATATATATATATATATATATTTATATATAAAACACGGGGTCGAACCCCTGGTTATCTCAAAATATTCTGGTAGCAGTGGAACGTGGTCTAAGACACTGGAACACTCCGTTTTCTCTCTCTCTCTCTCTCTCTCTCTCTCATCTAAGGCGATCAAATCAGAAACGGGCTACAAAAATACATTTATTTAAAAGCAAAGCATTGATCAAATAGTTAGGTTCTCAAAGTCCAAATAAGCTTAAATGATCCCCATAATTAATCAGATAACTAACATCAGTTTAGTCATGACATTAGCAGTCAGTCAACACCAACTCCAAAAATATATATATTGTTCCTCTCCAAAAACCATTCCCCTTTCTCAGAACCGCCTGTTAAAAAGACAGGAGAACAAAAACTGATAAGCATTACACAATTGTAAATAAAAAAGTAAAAAAGATTAAATGAAACAGAATATCTTTACAAAATATCAAAAATACAGTCAAGCCCACCACCTTTGGCCAAAAGCACAGTAAATCTTACCCATTTTAGTCTAGAATCTTCACGCACTTTCACAAAAAGAAACCTCGGCAGAAGCCATTGGTGGCTTCTCCGACTCCCGCAACAATATCTTCATGATTCTGGCTAATTACATGCTATTAGGAACGGACCATAGCTCGTACGAACGAACGAATTTGCACACACATGTTCACGCCCAGAAACCACTTATATCCAGTTCTCAAAGGCACCTTTGACAAGAGCCCATAATGACAGATGAGCGTTGACCTGCTTAGGTAAGGATTTTGATATCACACCACTCAAAAGACCTATCAGCATTTTTCTGAGCTGAGATGTTCTCTGTCTCCATGGGAAGCTAATAACGATGATTCCCAGTTCCTGAGGAATGTCAAAGCATGTCACATACAATGATGTCTCATCATATCATATCATATTATATTATTAGTCTTTATTTGTTACATATATATATATATATATATATATATATATATATATATATATATATATATATATATATATATATACATATATATATATGCACTACCTGGCTTGCGATAACAACAACTTATTCTTTTTGTTGAACGTAGATATTTTTCTTGCCTTTCATTCTTTTCTGAATATCAGGAGAGCTTTGTTTTTTCGACAATTCATATTTTAAAGATTTTGTTATTTATTTTTTTTATTTTTCGGCCGAGTTGAAACCCCGGCGACTGTGACCGCTAACGGGCACTTTTCAGCGGAATGTTTTTGTTGTCAAAAAACTAGTCAAGCGCGTGCGAATTCTTTTATTTCCAGCGACATGTTTTTTAAAGAAAATTCTTTGCTGGTCTGTATGCGCGATCAAAACAGTAGTGTTCGTGGTGTTTGACTACAGAGGAATGAAAATTGGTTCACCGAAATCTCGTTACTGAAAAGGGGAAAATTTGTATAGGCCATGTCCCCGTTTACATATTGTTTGCTCGTATGGTGATTTTTACGTTGCATGGAACCAGTGGATATTCAGCAACGTAAACAAACGGCTTTACGTGACTTCCGAACCACGTCGAGAATGAACTTCCATCACCAGAAATACTACACATCTCTCACCCCTCAATGGAATGCGCGAGAATCGAACTCGTAGCCACCGAGGTGGCAGGCCAAGACCAAACTAGTCACGCCACTGAGTCGCTCTCCCGGTTACATATTGAATTTGACGAGTTTCAGATTGACTTATGTCTTTTTTTTATATATGAAAAAACATGCAACACGTCCAGTGCATCTGCAAGTTTATGAGACTGGCGCCATTTTTTCTCCACCAAACTGCGTCATAAAGCCTATCGATGCGATGAATTCTTCCGTCATATTTGTGTAAACATCAGTGATTTGCGATCAAATTACAGATAGATTACATATTAATTCGCCTGTAGAAACTGTTGCTTGAACCATTATTTTGGAATAACCTAAGGTCTAATTACAAGGGTTAGTAAATCCTGTACGCATTTTGCTTTAGTTCTCTAATCCAGACTCAGATTAGACGGTTCAGAATGGTACGATGTCAGTTACCACAATATTTACAAAGAAAAAAGTACTTTCTGGTTATGGTGAATTTTAGAAAATCTTGCTTGTTAGTCTGTATTTTTCATTATAAGTTTCGGTTTTCAATCAGTTATATATATATATATATATATATATATATATATATATATATATATATATATAATATATATATATATATATATATATATATATATATATATATATATATATATATATATATATACACAAACAAATAAAAATAACACAGGAACTGAAGACGATCTCCCGCTCTGCATCAGTCATACCAAATTGCATCCATCTAGACTCTGTAATTTTTAAATTTATTGAAGGTTAAAGTTAGCCATGATCGTGCGTCTGGCACCGCTATAAGTGACGACAACGCAGGCTACCACCGGGCCGTGGCCGAATGTTTTCATGGGTCATTAAAGGTTACACAGGCTACCACTGGATGTGATTGAAATTTTTTATGGGCCGTGGCTGAGAGCTTCATACACCATTATACGCTATACAGAAAACTTGATTGCACCGAAGCATTTTTTACTTATTTCATAATTATAAGTGGCACCCTCACTACAACAAGTACTTATGTAACTTATGTACTATATAAGTAAGTGACTCAACACTAATGGAACAGGTAATTTGAAGGCGTTCCGTAACATCCGCCTGGGCCGCCTGTTGCCTAATTAGACTCGTATCAGCAAGTGGTAATCTTCTGAAGGAATAATTAAAAACCTAATAATGTCAGCATTAACGAACAAAGACGTCAGGAAAGGCGTTCTCCTGAACACTGCTTATTAAGGAATACTGAGCCTTAGGTAAACGCCTCTCTCTTCAGGGTGACAGTTACATGGGCATTAATGGTTCGTGGTTCCTGGGATTACTTCTGCTGATAATGAAATAGTACTAAATCACTGTAGATCTATAAGCATTTGGAGCTCGATGCATTATGCCAAGCACTGGGGCAACTAAGGCCATCCAGCGCTGAAACTGAAAATTGACGGAGAAAAGGTTTGAAAGGCGTAAACAGCAGGAAAACCTCAAAGCAATTTGCGCTCTGAAGTAATTGTTATGAGAGATTTTGGTAGCAATTACCTTCGAAAATCAAATATTTCGAAAATAAAAAAAATCGAAAGAATCCAATGCAATAATAGGGTACTGTTTCTTTCATAAAAAACCGTATGGATATTGAAAGGATTCTTTGACGTGTCATAACGTCTTTAACTTTTAATTGCAAAAGAATCCCTTATTAAGCATATGACTTTCCTCCATTTTATCCGTTTCTGACTGAATGCATTAAAAGTGTGTGTATATCCTATACTATAATCTTACTTCGGTTAGAATTTAGTTTTCCTTAAATGTTCATTTTTTTGTCTGATGTTACTCGTTTTCTCTTTTACTCTCTGGAAATTAAATTCAAGATCCCAGACACCCACCTGAAGGCTACTGAGTTCTTGCCTTCTCCCATCTTGAGATGCGGTGGACGATTTCTTCTTCTTCTTTTCCGGAAATCAAGCGTCATTTAAACCCTGGTGCTTTTCTTCAGGAAGTGCTTTCTCTAATGGACGGGAAAAGGCCCCTGGGGAATGGTGAATGGTGAGGGGGGGGGGGGGGGTGGGGGGGGGGGGGGGGGGGGAAAGCGTAAATAAGAACTCCGACCTTGAAGGGCCCAAACGTAGCACTTCAAAAATGCTATTATCTTCAGTCTGTATGTGTGTGTGTGTGTGCGTGTAAGAGAGAGAGAGGGATTCTCTGTCAGTAAACTTTGACTCCTTTCCATTTATTTCCTCTTAATAATAATAATAATAATAATAATAATAATAATAATAATAATAATAATAATAATAATTTACGATCCTGTATGACAGCTTATGTATTCATTGTATGACTAGGTGAACATGCTCGGTTTCTCACAGGTGTTATTGCCTTTTAATAATAATAATAATAATAATAATAATAATAATAAAATAATAATAATAATAATTATTATTATTATTATTATTTTTTTTTTTTTGCTCTATCACAGTCCTCCAATTCGACTGGGTGGTATTTATAGTGTGGGGTTCCGGGTTGCATCCTGCCTCCTTAGGAGTCCATCACTTTTCTTACTATGTGTGCCGTTTCTAGGATCACACTCTTCTGCATGAGTCCTGGAGCTACTTCAGCCTCTAGTTTTTCTAGATTCCTTTTCAGGGATCTTGGGATCGTGCCTAGTGCTCCTATGATTATGGGTACGATTTCCACCGGCATATCCCATATCCTTCTTATTTCGATTTTCAGATCTTGATACTTATCCATTTTTTCCCTCTCTTTCTCTTCAACTCTGGTGTCCCATGGTATTGCGACATCAATGATGGATACTTTCTTCTTAACTTTGTCAATCAACGTCACTTCTGGTCTGTTTGCACGTATCACCCTATCCGTTCTGATACCATAGTCCCAGAGGATCTTTGCCTGATCGTTTTCTATCACTCCCTCAGGTTGGTGCTCGTACCACTTATTACTGCAAGGTAGCTGATGTTTCTTGCACAGGCTCCAGTGGAGGGCTTTGAATCATGCCTCTTTTTGTACTGGTTCTGTGCAAGTACCGGGCATTCACTTGCTATGTGGTTTATGGTTTCATTTTTCGTATTGCACTTCCTACATATGGGAGAGATGTTATTTCCGTCTATCGTACTTTGAACATATCTGGTTCTTAGGGCCTGATCTTGTGCCGCTGTTATCATTCCTTCAGTTTCTTTCTTTTTAGCTCTCCCCTCTGTAGCCATTGCCAATTGTCATCGCTGGCTAGTTCTTTAGTCTGTCTCATGTATTGTCCGTGCATTGGTTGCTGTGCCAGTCCTCTGTTCTTTCTGTCTTTCTCCTGTCTCTGTATATTTCTGGGTCTTCGTCTACTTTTATTAGTCCTTCTTCCCATGCACTCTTTAGCTACTTGTCTTCACTGGTTTTTAGATATTGCCCCAGTGCTCTGTTTCAATGTTAAAGCAGTCCTCTATACTTAGTAGTCCTCTCCCTCCTTCCTTTCGTGTTATGTATAGTCTGTCCGTATTTGCTCTTGGGTGTAGTGCTTTGTGTATTGTCATATGTTTCCTGGTTTTCTGATCTATGCTGCGGAGTTCTGCCTTCGTCCATTCGATTATTCCTGCGCTGTATCTGATTACTGGCACTGCCCATGTGTTTATGGCTTTTTATCATATTTCCGGCGTTGAGTTTTGACTTGAGTATCGCCTTGAGTCTCTGCATATATTCTTTCCTGATCGTGTCCTTCATCTCTGGTGTTTTATATCTCCTCCTTCCATTATCCCAGGTATTTGTATCCTGTCTCATCTATGTGTTTGATGTTGCTCCCATCTGGTAGCTTTATCCCTTCAGTTCTCGTTACTTTGCCTTTTTGTATGTTTGACTAAGGCGCATTTTTCTATTCCAAACTCCATCCTGATGTCCCCAGATACAATCCTTACAGTCTGGATTAGGGTATCTATTTCCTTGATGCTCTTACCATACAGCTTGATGTCGTCCATGAACATCAGATGGTTGATTCTGTTGCCTCTTTTCTTGAGTTGGTACGGCATCCATCTTCTGTTAGTACTTTTGTCATGGGAATCATGGCTACTACGAAGAGTAGTGGGGACAGTGAGTCGCCCTGGGAAGATCCCTCTCCTGATATTAACCTCTGCTAGTCTTATTCCAGAGCTTGTAAGTATTGTATTCCAGTTTGCGCATTGGTATTTTTGAGGAAGCTGATGGTATCCTCTGCCCCATATATTTTCAGGCATTCTATTAGCCATGTGTGTGGTATCATGTCGAAGGCTTTCTTGTAGTCTATCCATGCCATGCTTAGGTTGGTTTTCCTTCTCCTACTGTTCTTCATTACCATTTTGTCTATCAGGAGCTGGTCTTTTGTGCCCCTACACTTCCTTCTGCAGCCTTTCTGTTGGTGGGGGATGGTGTTTGTCTCCTCTAGGTAGTTGTATAGCCTTTCATGATGATACCTGTTAGTAACTTTCACATTATTGGTAGGCAGGTGATAGGCCTGTAGTTACTGGCTATATTTCCCTTACTCTTGTCTTTTTGTACTAAGGATGTTCTTCCTGTGGTCATCCATTTGGGTGCATGGTGATTTGAGATACAATGCTGGAGTTGTTCTGCTATTCGTGGGTGTATGGGCCTTGAAGTTTTTTGAGCCAGTATCCATGGACTTCATCGGGACCTGGGGCTTTCCAGTTTGGCATTTTCTTTAGTTGGTGTCTGACTGTGTCTGTCGTGATGTCTGTGAATCTTTGTTTTATTCTCCTTGTTTCGTTCTTCCTTGACTTCCTGGAGCCATGTTGCATGTTGTTGTGTGATACCGGATTGCTCCATATGTTTTCCCAGAGTCTCTTACATGGTTCGGCTTCAGGAATTTCTGGTGGTGTGTTCCCTCTTAGTTGGCTATTATTATTATTATTATTATTATTATTATTATTATTATTATTATTATTATTATTATTATTATTATTATTAAAGATCCTGTATGATAACTCACATAATCATTGTATGACCAAGTAAACCACGCTCGGTTTCTTACTGGTATTATTGCCTTATAATAATAATAATAATAATAATAATAATAATAATAATAATAATAATAATAATAATAATAATGTTTTTAAGATCCTGCATGACAACTGATGCAATCATTGTATGACTAGGTAAACATGCTCGTTTCTTACAGGTACTATTGCGTTATATAGGGATGTCACGGAAATAATATTCATGCGAGCATAATGAATACTTAGTGCGGTCCTAGTGTAGAAAAAATATCTAGTAAGCACACATTGAAAACTCACGATAAATCTGACATTTTGTATCGTTGTTAGCACACGGGATTGATGTCTTAACTGAAAAACTGGTTATGTATATCTACGGATTGAAATCACAGTATTAGTTTGTCTTTACTAGTAACGTGAGCATGAATGGTATATATATATATATATATATATATATATAATATAATATATATATATATATATATTATATATATATATTAATCAATGACAGCAGTTGTGAGCGACCAACTCTTTTTTTTATGACCTCAACGCTTTTCGGAGTGGGCCTCTCCTGGACTTCTCCTTCCAGGGCTATTTTCCAGGAAGCAATTTGTATTCATGAAAACCTGGAGTGTCGGTTCCACACGTAGTGAATATTTCTCAGAAAAGCAAGTCCACACTCATATGTTCCACTGGATTAACACCTAACAATGATATGTATGTATGTATGTATATATATATATCATATATATATATATATAGATATATATTATATATATATATATATATATATATATATATATATATGTATATATATATATATATACATATATATATATATATATATATATATATATATATATATATAATATATATATATATATATAATATATATATATATATATATATATATATATATATTATATATATATATATATATATATATATATGTATATATATATTTGTTTCAAAAGAATTCTTTATTCCAAATAACCCGTAACAAAACCAACAAGGTGTCATTTTTCTATCAAAGTCGTTTATTCAGTTTGAATCTTTGAATAAGTTCTCTTATCTTTATGTTAATATTTCGCTTTATTCATTTCGTTTACCGTTTCTTGGCCTCTTTCCATGTACCATTAGAAAACCATGAATTTGTGTTACGTTCCTGTGTCCTGGGGAAATTATTCATTTAAAAATGAACTAAAAATAATCACACCATCCAAAAAATACAAAGGCTTTCACACCAACACCTGTCTTATTACAACAAACCTACGTTTGAACTCAACATACAGCAAGTAAAAAACTCACCGACTTTCTTCGGCGCAATCGAGTTTTCTGTACAGACGCTACAAAAGCACGATTAAATTTAACTTTAACTTTACATATAATAAAAACTACTGAGGCCAGAGGGCTGCAATTTGGTATGTTTGGTGATTGGATAATGGATGATCAACATACCAATTTGCAGCCCTCTAGTCTAAGTAGTTTTTAAGATCTGAGGGCGGATTGAAAAACGTTCGGACTCACAGAGAATTGGCACAATAGTTTTCTTTTGCAGAAGACTTAAAACTGCAGGTGATGACTTAATGTCATTCATCTAGACCACAGAGAGAGAGAGAGAGAGAGAGAGAGAGAGAGAGAGAGAGAGAGAGAGTATACTATTGACTAGCAAATAGACCAGGATTTCTAACTAGTATAAATAACCCATTTCTTACTTTTATTGAGTAAACTGAGCCAAAGGATTAAGATCGGTAAGAGATATTTTTCGTGGTATTCTAAATATTCCCAAAGACAACTGCATTGCTTACCTAAGTAATAGAAATTACTATGAATTCTTATTAAATAGTTAACATTCCATTATTATTACAATGGGAAATCTCATTCCATTACAACTTATTTATAATCCCATATCAACTTCAACCACAGATGCTGAGTGGTATACAATTACCATTCTTTTCCAAAACAATATACCATTGTTCCCCTTCTACCTTTATTTCTCTCCACTCTCCTTCAATCTATCAAATCTTTCAATTCATTCTCTTTCCCCTTCGCAACTCATTCATCATTTGTCCACCTACCTCTTTCAATGGCTAATCTCCCTGCATCCAATTCGCCTTTATGTCGCTCATTTTCCGTCCGTTGTAGAGATTGTCTTATGGTAGGATAGAGGGAGATTTCTTTATGGCAGGATGGAAGGAGATTGCTTTATGGCAGGATAGAGGGAGATTACTTTATGGTAGGATAGAAGGAGATTACTTTATGTTGGGATAGAGGGAGATTACTTTATGGTGGGAGAGAAGGAGATTACTTTATGGTGGGATAGAGAGAGATTACTTTATGGCAGGATAGAGGAAGATTAGTTTATGGCAGAATAGAGGGAGATTACTTTATGGCAGGATAGAGGGAGATTACTTTAGGGCGGGATAGAGGGAGATTACTTTAGAGCGGGATAGAGAGAGATTACATTATGGTCGGATAGAGGGAGATTACTTTACGGCGGGATAGAGGGAGATTGCTTTATGGCAGGGTAGAAGGAGATTACTTTATGGCAGGATAGAGGGAGATTGCTTTATGGCAGGGTAGAAGGAGATTACTTTACGGCGGGATAGAGGGAGACTGCTTTATGGCAGGGTAGAAGGAGATTACTTTATGGCGGGATAGAGGGAGATTGCTTTATGGCAGGGTAGAAGGAGATTACTTATGGCAGGATAGAGGGAGATTGCTTTATGGCAGGGTAGAAGGAGATTACTTTATGGCAGGATAGAGGGAGATTGCTTTATGGCAGGGTAGAAGGAGATTACTTTACGGCGGGATAGAGGGAGACTGCTTTATGGCAGGGTAGAAGGAGATTACTTATGGCGGGATAGAGGGAGATTGCTTTTTTATGGCAGGGTAGAAGGAGATTACTTTACGGCGGGATAGAGGGAGATTGCTTTATGGCAGGGTAGAAGGAGATTACTTTATGGCGGGATAGAGGGAGATTGCTTTATTGCAAGATAGAGAAAGACGCTTAATTGCAAAGAAATTTCACAACGCACTGAAAAATTTTAAAAATGAGGTTTATCAGGAAGGTATACATAGTTGATATTACATAGTTATACTCAGGAAGGTATGCATGGTTGATATTAGTTATACTTTGGAAGGTATACATACTTAATATTAGTATACATTTGGTTCTGACAAGGAAGTATAAGTGAATTAATAACGAAATTTGCGTAAAATGAATATAATTTTTCCTTATCGAGAGCATCGTTTGTCACGCCCTTTCAGCGAAAAGATATCTGTTTTTGGCAATAAGCAATTCCACGTAATCCAGATGTCCTCAATTCATGGAAAACTTTTTTATACATTTATTTGGGGACCATTGGCAGATTTTCGACAAGTTTTTCCTTCTAGTGTCTAAACCTATACTTAAAATTAAATTTTCGCCAGAAAAGTTGATGGAGAAAGAATTTATTCGCCAACGGAATTGTATAATTTTGGAGAACTGTTGTCAATCTCTCTAAATTACTGCCCTGACAGATTTTCATGTTTAGAAAAAAAAAAAAAAACAGAAAAAAAAAAAAAAAACAATTAATTAACTGATATCACAGGTCATTCAGTGTCCGGAATGGAATGGAATGGAAATATAGTGCTTAGTCCAAAGGCCAAGCACTGGGACCTATGAGGTCATTCAGCGCCGGTAAAGAAATTGAGAGTAGATATCATTGAAAGGGTGTCACTGGAGGTTCAAATAAGCTATAATAATTTCTAATAAGAGAAAGGCAGACATACAGATATATATAATCTGTCGTATTTGCATCGAAACACATTACCCAGGGGTCATGACCTGACTTTATCTGTTAGGAATAATTGTGTTTGGTCTCACTGACGTGGACAGTAGGGCAAACAAGGGCGCCTGTTGTTAACCGGTGGTTTATTGGGGGATGATAATGTTTGCCATGGAGATACTGAATGAACTAGTGGATTTAATGGTTAATACGTTTGACTTCCGATAGGGCAGGCGGTGGTTAAACCATAAGAGACAGAGGCTAAAGTAGTTTAGTTAACTGTATAGTTGGATATCAAACTCCCCCACCTACTGAATACACACACACATACAAAACATATATATATATATATATATATATATATATATATATATATATATATACATATATATATATATATATATATATATATATATATATATATATATATATATATATATATATATTTATGAATAACTTGATCACGAAGTATATAAAACGTGATGCTATGTATAAATAAAGGTTTTTTGCCGCGAAAGGAAAAAATGAAAGAGCGAGATAGCCAAGTACTTCGGTCCTGTTCGGACCCTTTATATATATATATATATATATATATATATATATATATATATATACTACCTGTTTACATACATCTACTCAGTTACCAAAAAATAATAATAAAATAAAATAAAATAAAAGGACGATTTCTTTTGTAAACATTATGTGCTCGGGTTTTTTTTTTTTTTCATTTATTTCTTGCAAAGAGGTATACAATTTCATTTCAAATATGTCACATCCCAATCAAAACAAAATATATTATAAAACTATAATTTTCATTCATGACAATTAAAAGAAAGTAAGAGTGAGAGGAAAATATATACATAATGAAGTGGAATTAATTCTGATGTTTTTGGTTTTAATATAGTAAAGGCAAAATCGATCGACACTTACAATGTTATCTGTAAGAACCTCGTAAAATGCAAGCTGCCATTATTCTAGTAGGTTACTTTCAGAAAAAATCAACGGTGTACTCCACACTATATATTAGTCTTACTAATACTTGCCTTTCTAAACTATTCCCTACCATGGTTAGCTAGCTAACTGCTCAGAAACACCCATCTTTCCTATCAGATAAAAAGAATAATATACATATGTGTGTGTATGTGTGCGTAAAGGTCCTCACCTAACATCTTCAGTTGTCCTTCGTTTAGCAGTTGATGGAATTTAAGTGAATTATTCCTGATCATAGCGTTGTATGAACAGCAACCTTCCACCAATATTAAAAGAATAATAAGAAAGTCATCTGATAACATGATATACATCAATAAAATTTTGAACTATATTCCCGCGCAAGACGAGCGCTAACATGCAACATACCGATCCAAGTGGTTTACAAAAACGCTCAGATTTCTGGCAATTATGCGAGGATTCTAACACTTCACCATTAACAGTGTTTCTTCATATTCCAATTCTCTAGCAGAGCTTTTCAACGATGCCAGGGCTCAGGAAGACGATGCTGCAGCAGTTGTGTTGTTGTTACCAAAGCAGTAACAAAATATTCGATGTTTTCCATTGAACTTTGCTAGTCTCAATTTCAGTCACACCCACATAGAGTACAAGTACCTTTGTATAAGGAGAAAACAGTCATGAATATAAACACCATTCCAAGGCCGCTGGGACGAGTGATTGAACGACTGGGAAGTCGTGATGAAACTACTCTATAAACTGCTTAACTAGCGCATTACGTAGTTAGACAGCTATTCTCTCATGTAAGATTATGGCGCAGGGGCTTGCGCGCGGACTAGTTAACTGTGACTATAGTGTCGTTTCAGTCTGTGGTGTGACTGTGTTTGGTTAGATGATTTTTCAACTGATTAGTGATACTCTGAAACGTGTGAGTAAGTACAATCCAGTTTTCAATGTTTAGGGAATAAGTATTATATATATGTTTCACATTTAATCATTAATACGTACATAAATAATCATTGCAGTTCTTAATTACGACTTGTACACTGTGCTGAACAAGCAACAAACGCCCATATGTTTAGCATTTACTGAGGATTATCCATTGAAATATACAAACAAACACACGCCCATACACGCGTATATGTAGACACATACACAAGCTGCATACTGTTAAAAGGATTTCCAGCCTCATCACAACTTCGTTCGTTGCTCAAAGGGAAACTTTATTCCAACAAAGTCCATCCAGCCGAAGTTCGTTCGTAATACGTATCAGTCTTTTGGCAAATATTTGTTAGTTCTATTATACGAGCAGTGCTCGTTTGATTTATAACTTTCTTCCAAGCATAGAAATAATGGTTTGATGATTTAAATCCATTAATTTCAATAAAGATTTTCAAGGGAAAATTAACGTTGTACCAAACACGTCCAACATGCAGTTAGACTATTATTTAGGTAGCATTTGTTACACAATTTTGTCGGAATTATGGTCTAACGTACTCCATAGAACTTCCGGTAGTTTTCATGCACTAAACAAGCTGATTGTTGTAATATCTACAAGAAAATGCGTTTTAATCATTTGGATATCATTAATCGTAAAATACCGTTATGCGAAAGCTTGGCAGTCTTCATTTTAAGAAATTCAGTTTGACAATTTACCCCAAAGCGCTATGCAGTATGGTCACAGGAAACTAAGTTTGATTTCACCAGATAATCCCTTTCAGTTAATTCCATGGGTACAATGAACCGATACGTCTAAAGAGCATTAAATACACTCTTTCAGAGTAACAGCTTGGTTCAAATTATATGAATAGGGGGAGAGTATTAGCTTCAAAGTATCAACATATGAGGATGAATCAAAATGGATCCCATGGATAAAATCTTCCTGGTATACTTGCCAGTGAAACTATGTCAAAAATGAAGCCTCATGAAAGAAGAGCTTTCTTTCACGGTGTATGGGATTGGTATAAGATTGCATGCTACGAAATTCTGAAAAGGATTGATGTGCTGGATCCAGTCCTTGCAGCACAGAGAGATGTAAACCATGAATTAATTTGAAGGATAAAGCTGAAATGACCTCGGCAGCTGTCTTTGTTTTCAGAAGCTACCACGTCTTCTACCTGATGCTGATGGGCAAATCATTGATCGACGATGGAGATCTATCTTAATTGATGAAGAGGTTGAGAAAGGCGGATGGGAAATAGAGTATTGTGGAGTTTTGGAAGAATATGAGAGGAGTTGCCTTCATTCAAAGAACTGTTAACTTTCATGCTCAAGCTAACAGCCTTACCTCAAAGTACGGCAGAAGTTGAAAGAACCTCTCTAAACTTAATAACAATAAAACAAAACTTCGAAATAAGCTCTCAGTTAAGACATTGGAATCAATAATCAAGACATGTGAGAAGTTCCCATCAAACTTTGTCATTGTACCATCTTTACGTAGGTTATATTCAAATGCTAGATCACGGTACTTTGCCAAATATACAAATAACGAGAAAAATTGCGTTCTCGGGGAGGCTTAATCAAATGGATGGATTTCTACATGATTATAACAATTTGTAATATGGGTGAGTGTTCATTTATTTAATCATATTGTTTAAAATTACGATTTAGTATCTAAGTTGGTCAATTCTTAATCTCAGTGTATTTGTACTTGCTTTTCTTAATGCTATGTTATCAATTTTGGAGCGTAGGGGAATGTAGGGGAAAATCACCTTGGCTGTAGGTAGAATTAATCATGAAGGCGTGGCAACACATTATATCACACAATATTATTTGGAAAGCTGTCGAAATCGCATGGCATCAGGGAGCAAAGGCTCTCTGATGCGCCTAGTGTCGTGACGCTAGGCAACCTCATCAATCAGTCAATAAAACAGAAACGTAAACCTTATTCAAAGGACTCTTACCCTGTAAGTTCTACCCTTCACAATTTACTTAAAGACTTTCTTGGTCTACCCACTGCCTCAGCTATGATGTCTTTTGACTCCTGAGTAAGGACTTCAGGCCATCCAAGATTCTCACTCTTTTCGCGATGAAATCATATGGATTTTTTTTATTCCAGTTTCTTTTAACAAGGGATTCATCTCCTGTAATGTATTTAGCTATCCAGGAACGTAAATTGAAGGATGTGCCAACACCCCTATCCTCTCTGAAGGTTACAGCCCAGATTTGGTCAATCCATCTTAAATCCTCCGAGTCGTTAGCCATGGTTGTATCTAATTCCGTCACTCAGGTCTAACGTGATTCATATATATACGTTAAGCTACAAATGTCCTTCAGTGTCTAATTCACTCTTCCTCAGAATGAATTGATTTTCATATATGTTGATAAGAAATTCGATTGTGTATATGGTTTTTTCTACACTGGAACCACTGAGATCGTGGGATTCAGGTTTTTCCATTAGAGTTGACTCTTGCTTGTAATAATTAATAATAATAATCAGGGACTGCCTTCCAACACGATTTCATCTGATAATACGAAGCCCAAAAAAGGGCCAGTAATTAAAATGAAGTTCCAGATACCCAAAACAGACCCCACGTAGAACAATTAACATTCTCTGGAATCAGAGAAAATTCATTTGAGGATAAGAAACAGTGCAATTCCTTTACGATATCAACGAAAATTGTCTTAGCTATGTCCCTCGTTAATGCCAACATCATCCCAACCATAACAGCAGTCATTATCTCCACCTATTTTAGTTAGCTTCCTTGACTAGGAAATTAAAGTTATCTTGTAAGTCTCTCCTTGGTCCTTTGTTGATATTGAACTCTGCATTAACAGTTAACCGACGTTACTGCTTTGACATTAGTCTCCAGTGCTAAAGTAATTGCCTTTGATTTTCCAGGGACATTTACCAAGTTGTGTTGCACACGAACATTTATTTCCTCTTCAAATGTCCTTCACCATTAAGTCTACAACCTCTTACCCCTCGCATGTTAAATAGAAAGAGAGAGAGAGAGAGTTTTCTCTATAGTATATGTTATGAAACTATAAAATACTTAAGGGAATTAGAATCCCACCTCCCCTCATTTTAAATGTCAAGGAAAATTGGAAGAAAAAGATAGATAAATGTACAGGTAAATAGATAGTGAGGTCGATAGATATATAGGTATTCCCAATAACATATATCGTGATATATCATATAGCTCGATAAGAATTTGTGTGTGTGGGAGAACGACAAAGAGAGAGAGAGAGAGAGAGCGCACTCCTGTGTCCCATTCCCCTTCAGGTGGGAAGGAATTTGTGGGACAGAGGAACTGGGAATTTCGGACTGCCGGACTGTAGGTAGGAACTGCGGCCGAAGGTCGCGGAATGGAAGGTGGTCAACTTTATTATCGTCTCCAATGGAACTGGTTTCCGCTTGTGCTCTGCGGGGAATCAATTCCTTATTTATTCTCAATGTTTTTTCTTCTTTTTTCTTCTTGTTTTCGTTTCAATTCGTTAAGTTTCTTTCTACTTTTCGTTTTTGTTGTTTCCTCATAAATATATTGATAGTTATTCATGTTTTATATTTTATTACTCTTGCCAATATTCCCATTTTTGCGTGAAAGAATTTCCTTACGAATGAATTTATACAGCTATTATGTTCATTTCGTAATTCTCATTTTCAGTAGAGGGAAGATCCATCAGTCAATTCATTTTATTATTTTTGTGCAATGTTTTTTCTTTAAGTTTTATTCCTTCTTTGAATATCAATTGTGTGGTCAACTTTTGTTGTTGTCATGTTTCTATCAACCTTTGGACGTTTCACTGATCGCTTCTCTCTTGACTAATATTAATCTGACTTTGAAAAACCAAGACAAACTTCTTTTTTTCATTTTTGAGCTAACGGCTTCCCATCCCATTCTATGTGGAGTAAATATAAATGTTTTTATCTTTAAACCACTAATTAAAAAAAAAAGCCAAAAACGGTGATCTGAAAATAAAAAGAAAATTTATCAATAATTAAAAGTAAAAAATAAAATTGTCAAAATAAACTAGACTAACTTAGTCGAAATCTTTGGTTTAAATTTGAAGCAAAATTGCTCTCAGAAACTAGTGTCGTGTCCTAGAAAGTGAGGCTTATAAATCTCTCCAGCCACGTTTCTATTAACAATAAAAAATTAACTACATTTTATGAAAAAAAAAAATCACCCGGTCGTTGTCTAGGATTTAAGCCTGAAAACATAATGAATTACCCAAAGTCAATTTCAAGCCTTACAAAAAAAACGGAATTTCAAAATAAATAACCATTTTATTTCAAAAAATAATTTCATTCTTCGCGAAGCATAAAATGTGGCTAATCTAGGCTATTTATTCTCTTATTAAATCAATATTTCTTTATTGTCTCCTTGAGAATAACATCAGGGTTCAGGTACAAGTGCCAAGAAACAAATACAGTCACAAGAAGACTTCGTGGCAAGACAAATGATGCTAAAAAAAAACAAAAAACAAACAACGCTAACAACACCGGACAGTATTAAATAGCCTACTTGTTTTAGAGTACCCTGCATTAAAATTTCATCATCTTTGTACATATCTAGACTGATATTCAATGAATATCACAGTCTTGTTTAATGATACATGATTCTATTAGATTTCTTTTTTCACTAAATCTCTGCGAAACATAATTTCCTTGGAGTCTGTCCAGTTAATACCATGATCACTATTATTCATGTGTACAAATGATGCATTTGACTTATCACCAGTTCTTACATTATATTTGTGTTGTTTTAATTGACCTGCCAATGTCTTTCCACTTTGTCCTACGTACGTTTTATTACAATTCTTACACAAAATCTTATAAATACATCCTGTTCCATTTCCTGGTGAATTTCTGTTCGCTAGTTTCTAATAGATCTATTTAAGTTGTTTTGTTTGAACATGTGATGGTAATTGCTTCATAGCAAAGAAAGATAAAGGAAAGGAGAACGCATTTTCGAGAAGTTCGGCAGTAAGGAGGCTTTCGCGCCTGTTTGAGGTGCCTGTTATCATGATGGTTCTAGAATCGGCAGGAGTGTTGTGGAACTCGTCAGGCGCCGTCGTGACGTGAGAAATGCCGCGATTTCTGATGCAATATCTCGTCTAGATTCATCTAAGAATTTCTAGAAATCTCGCGAGTCTGTGACGCTCGCCGTAGCTCCGCCCCCAGAGTGCCGTTTAAATACGACGAACGAACTTTGGAGAGAAAGAGATCGTAGAAGAGAGACACCAGTTAGTCACAGAGAGATATCCTCGTAATAGCCACTGGTCAGAATATCAGTGAGAAATCAGCAGCAGCAGAGATCATCCGTAGAGATAAGAGAGAAAGGGACCACCAAAGGATCAGAAGAAAAGTTGTTCGAGAGTTGGTTGGATACTGGTCTAGTCGTCTTCAGGACGTGGACTACTGTGTTATCGCGATGTCGAGCAGACTTCAGAGAAGAAAAGTCCTGCTACAGGTTTGGGGAGTTCCCTGCCTTTCAAGGTAGATAGTTTTCTGCAATACGGAGTCAAGAGGACGTCTGCAAATCATCGTTTCCTTTTGAGAAGTTATCGCTTTGAAATACCAAATTGACTAGCAAGTATTAAATTGCCTCACTGTTCCCCCAGTACATGCAGTGTAACATTCTATCTTTTTATGTAAATAGGATAGATACCATTGCATTTACCTATGTTAGTAAGCTTGTAAATAAACCTTTGTTGTGTTAGTGTTTCTTTCTATATTTGTATCCCCAGTTTCAACTGTTGGTGTTGAATTTTTTTTTTTATTTATTTCTTATCGAACCTGAAGCGGACCTCTCTCAGAGGCTGTAACATTGTGTCGACTTTTGCCCAGGATATTTCGACACCGTAACATTGTGGCGACCTTGCCTAGGCTATCAACACTTTAACAGTTTGAAACAGGGTAAAATATAAAAAGAATCAGAATGAGTGAGATGGTGAAAGAGTTTATTGAGTCAGGTAAGCTACTGGGTCTAGAAGGGAATGATCTCCGTGAATATGTGGAAAGGAAAGAAAGAGAAAAAATATGAGAGAGATGAAAGAGCAGCTGAGAGCGAAGTGAGGAAAATGCAGCGAGAGGTAGAAATGTTGGTAATGCAGCAGGAAGAAGAGAAAAAGTGCGTATGCATGAGCAGGAAGCAAGAGAGAAAGAACGTACTCGTAACAGTTGACAGACGAAAACGGAGCTGATACGTAGGTATGAGTGCAGTGTTAAAATTAGTACCAAAGTTTGATGAGGAGGATGTTAGGACATATTTCACGTGTTTTGAGAAGTTAATGGAACGAGTAGGTTCTCCTAAAGAAATGTGGACTTTATATTTGCAATCAGTGTTGAGTGGTAGGGCACTTACTGTGTATAGTTGCATGTCTAAGGAGGAATGTGATAATTACGTTATCGTGAAAGAAACTGTCTTAGCGCATATAGGTTAGTACCGGAGGCATACCGTAAGAAATTTAGAAATTTGAGAAAGGATGAAAATATTACGTATGTAGAATATGGTAAGAAGTTAGAAAGGTTGTTTTTTGATTGATTAACTTCTGCTAAGATTGAGGATTTTGATAGTTTGAAGAACTTAGTGTTGTTAGAAAGCTTCAAAGATAACGTATCTCCTGAGATTAAGCTTTATATATAGGATCGGCGAGAAGTATCTTTTGCAGGAGCAACTAGGCTAGCTGACGAATATAGTCTAACTCATAATTTGAGTGTTAGTAAGAAACGAAACGATCCTTCGTCTGGTAGATACAAAGCAGTAAAGGTTTCAGTCCTAGTAATAGCAATGCGAGTAAAAAAGTGACTATTCCGTTATACATGCGGAAAACCTGGTCATACATCTAAAGTTTGTATGAGTAAAACTGGCATCTAGTGGCTCAGAATTAATTTGTTTCCAATGTAATGGGAAAGGGCATTTCATTTAGCGAGGAATTGTACAGTAAAAAGAAAGGACGGTAAGAAACCAGTATCTCTAGTTAACCTTTCGTCAAGTAGGAATGATGTGATGAGAGAAACTAGGAAAATTGTTGGTGAATTTCTGTCAGAAGGCGTAGTTTCCTTTCTTGGAGGAGTAGATTCGAGAGAAGTGGTCTTGCTTCGAGACACAGGCGCTGCTGTCTCACTGATTCGAAGAGAGTGTGTGCCTAACAGGGCAGAAATCAATATGGAAGAAAAAGTCATGTTAGGTGGATTTCCTAAACACTTGTGTTCTTGTCCTTTGTTGAAGTTGAATTTAGAAAGTCAGGTAGTGTCAGGAGAAGTAAAACTTGCAGTTGTGACAGTTTGGCCGTTGAAGACGTTGACATTGTTGTCGGTAATGACTTAGCTTTATCCAAGAATGTGATCTGTTGTGAGGAATATTCCAGTGCCGGAGGAAATGGTAGTACTCAGTCGGTGTTTAGATACAAAGACGTAGACTATTTCGCTGATTTGTCGTGGATTCGAACAAGAGTAAGTTCGTGGATTC
>NC_087204.1:18179391-18195408 GCF_015104395.2 Macrobrachium nipponense | reverse complement strand
ACATCAAAACTCCAAGTGGAAGTTAGCCTGATAAGGTCTAATTTAGTAAACGGGCCATTTTTGAAGCTCAGCGCAGAGGTCGTAATGACTTTTGATAAAAAAAAGTAAATGTTAGCACTCCACTCCAAGTCACGTTTCCTGCAATTGATTTTCTTGTGGTGAAACAGAAACAAGGAATTGTTGCAACATCTACGAATATGAAAGCAACTTATTGATAGTTTACAATGAAGGGAGTTTATACTTCATAAGTGTAGCTGTCTAGAACAGTAATCGAACTTGCTAATTTGCTAATATGTATATATATGTGTATATATTATATATATATATTTATATTATATATATTATATATATATGAATATATATGGTATCATATCCCTATAATATATATAGATATAATAATATACTATATATATATATATATATATACTCATATATATAATATAATATATATATATATATATATATATATATATATATATATATATATGTGTGTGTGTGTGTGTGTGTGTGTGTGTGTATGTGTGTGTGTGTGTGTATGTGTGTATGTATTATATTTAATGCTCATTTTGACGTAAAGTATTACCCAACGTAATCATATCAATTAATTCTTTTACCAAATATTTTTTCATAAATTGAATCGATCAACTTTTCATACCCGCAATTTAAAGAAAAATATAAACGAAACGTATTTAAAGAAACGAGAAAAAAAAAATGTTCCAGAGAAGCCGAGTCGAGAGAGAGAGAAATTACAAGGGATGAATTATTTCCCTGACAGTAATTAAAATTATCTCTCTTTTCTGATAGTGACAGCTGTCAGGGGGCATTGCTATCCCTCCCCCTGATCCCGAGGGACGGAAGGGGAGAGATGCAGCGGTCGAAATGTTTCATACGATCAGGGACATATTGTGGATTTCTGGAAAGGGAGTGGTGTATCATTCTTAATTTCCATCACACAACACTAGCGCGTCAATAATTAAGGTCAGCAAGACACATAAATGTACATTTTTTATGAAGCTGAGAGAGAGAGAGAGGAGAGAGAGAGAGAGAGAGAGAGAGAGAGAACGTAAACTTTCATTATGAAAAATATATGATTAAGGTCAGCAGCATACTAGAATGTACATTTTATTTCATGAGAGAGAGAGAGAGAGAGAGAGAGAGAGAGAGAGAGAGAGAGAGAGAGAGGCAATGTCTCAATTCCTCGATGGGAATTGAACGTAAGCTTTCATTACGAAAAATTTCACCTCATTTCCTGAGCTCTTTGTCACGGGAGGATTACTTAATCTCCCCTATCAATACACAGCAGGAGATTCAAAAGGTCATATGTGATACTCCATCTCGGGTTACTGAGATCCGACCCAGATTGAACCTGAAACACAATTCTGAGGGAATTTCGTGCAAAATCTTTCCTAGTCATTGTCATATTAATATTTTTCCGCTCACGTCAATTTTTACCTTGGATATTGTGACAGCAAGTTTTATACCTCCCCCCCCTTTCTCTCTCTCTCTCTCTTTGTAAATGGAATGTTTTCGAAAACATGCCATGCTGAAGTGACTGAGTCATTTTCATCGTATTTTTTGATTTGCTAGAAAATAGTTAACGAGTACAAGGAACGAATACCTATGTAAAAACGAGCATCAGTCAATAGAGATCAACTGCTGTCCAAAGAAGATATTAGAAGTCAAAATTACGTTTGTTAGGTTTCACCAGTGAAGACTGTCATCAGATATGTGCTTTCTTAAAGGGCTGATATTCACGATCAAGCATACCGAAGAACTTTTCCTTCATTATGGAAGATAAAGGACACATTCAGCTTCCCGAAAGATCAATGCTGATGTTGACCACAAAGAACTGTCTTCTTGAATTTTTGACGTTACAAAATCTATTCTTCACCTTGTCTGACAACTTCTCCCCGTGCGTCAGACGTATTGAGTAACGAATTCTTCTATCTCTCTCTCTCTCTCTCTCTCTCTCTCTCTCTCTCTCTTCCCAAATAGAGCTTTGTTTCACCAACTAAAATTAAAATAAATACGCTATATTTTATTAGAAATAAGTGTACTGTACTTTTCAACATGCACATTATTTATTGTTTACATTTTCATTCTAATAAGTAAATTAGGAATATCCCATCCTAAAATTCTTGTATCTTTAGCTCGACGCGAAACACCTTTTTTCTGACATTTTTAGGCTCTTTCGTAGAATTTTCCCACTCACCCCAACAGGAACAACAACAAAATAGTTTGTAGGCTTACTCCCCGAGTAAGCGTAAAGAACACAGAAACCTCGTGTAGTCACATAAACTCACCGGTGTAAAACGTATTCATTCATTCATTATTTTTCTGACTGAGGACTATATAACAAAAGAAATAGCCACAAGTACTACTAGTTTTAAGAGCCATGTCAATTCCGATGCATGCGTGACTGCTAATAAATTTTTTAAGGTTGCTCCCACAATAAGCTGTAGGTCCCGTCGCTAAGAAATCAATTAGTACCTAGCCACGAAAATCAAAATCTAGACTTCCGGACCAGCCCTAGAAGAGCTGAAGAGCTGTTCATCAGCTCAGTGGTCTGCTTAAACTAAGATATACTTAACTTTTTTCTTCTATGTCCATCAGTTATTACATAACTGAACCTGTATCGAATGTATTTAGGACTAAGACTGTGACAAGGGAAGAGAATAATGGGTAATATTGATTTAATGTGAAGATGAAGACGAATACAAATACGTATATTAAACAAAGTTATTTCAATGGTAGAGCATTCAGATATTCTGTTTATAAAATACCCGAATCCCCCTACCCAACTCCTACTTTTCAGTGTTATTCACCATTCGTTTTACCATAAAAAAAATAAGTAAAGCAAAATAATTCGAACTTTTAACCATAATCGCCCTTTCTTCAGGCTGACGCTCACTAGATATCTAACTATTCATGCTTCGTTTCAAATCAGCTTAATGACAAATGACTTAATCTCCTTAGGCACCACAAGTCTACTTCAAACGGGAAATGCCCCCAACTGTTGCCCGTATGCCTTGGGTAAATAAGGGGGAAGCTTAGACCCACTTTTTTTAGCCTTCAGCAACAACCACACTGATTCTCAGTAAATCTTCTGATATGGTAACTCTGGCTTTTAAATTATAACTATAACAGATAAAGTCGGAAATACGGCTTATAAAAATGAGATAGAGGCTTAAATGAAGAATGAATGAAAATATTTTTTGTACAACTCTCAGGAATTTTTAAGAAATGTATAAAATAAAATAAAAATCAGAACAGAAAAATATGAAAGAAAAAAAAAATCTTGGAGTCGTCTAACTATATATGTGAGGGAAAGAATCTTCATTTCCCTATGTAAATACAGATATCAGTTGTGAAATACCCTCGGGGTAACTCCGCTTAAATCAGGGAATGGGAATGAATTAATATTCTCTCTCTCTCTCTCTCTCTCTCTCTCTCTCTCTCTTTTATATTTCTAAAAGCATATCTCTCTCATATTTCTAATAGCATACAATATTTCTAATAGGATACAATTGCGAACGCCCCCCCCCCCCTCCCCTCTCTCTCTCTCTCTCTCTTCTCTCTCTCTCTCTCTCTCTCTCTCTCTCTCTCTCAGGCATCCTCAAAGAAAACTGCTTGCATTTCAAGTGAGAAGTTGGACAGGCGAGTAAGTAAAGCAAAGAAAAAAAATAAAACTTTAGCTTTAATTGCGTGTTGTTTGCAAAGCCTTCTTGGTAGTTCTCGTCCAGCTGCATAATTCACTGGACCACTCAAGGAGAGCAGAAAGCGGCACGTTCAACCAAAGGCAAAACAAAAATTATTCTACAACTGCAAGTCTTGCATTTCTTTTTGTTATCATATCTTTTTAATATATATTTTTAATCGTTTACATTACATCCATTTATTTGTCTTGTCCACTACTGTTTCTCTTTCAGAAGGAGAGGCTTAAACGAGAGTGGTCCTTAAGGTTAAGGTGAGTTTACACTAGATTTCACCGCACGCTGCGTGCAGAGTCACGCCACACCACTGACTCACCCTAATGAGCAGTAGTAGGCGGGGCTAACAAGAATTTGGGAGGAGTCGAGGATGAGTTTTAAGCGGGCCATACATTATCCAACTTGGTTGGACAACAATGTTGGCCAACAATTTCTGCTCTAGAGCATACACTGTAAGACCAAGTCGTCCAACATTAGTTATAGATGTCGATCTGTATTGAATAACACGCTCTGTGGCATATTATTGTTGTCTTAGAATTTCAAATAAAATCATTACGGAATGGAAGTAGATGAAGAAATACTTTTATGTGGTACAATAATCAGTTTATGTGCAGCTGAGAACGAAAAAAAAAGTAACGTAAAAAAGAAAGCATTGGGCAAAACAATGGTTGCTAAATCGCTCACATAATTCTCATGTGAATTTGTTACGTGAACTAAAAGAAACTGCTCCAGATGATTACAAAAATTTCTTGAGAATGGACAATGAAACCTATCAGGAGCTGTTAAGCCTGGTTACGCCTTTCTTGAAAAAAAAGGCTACGAAAATGAGGGATGACGTGATAACAGTACACCAAAAGCTGTCAACAACTTTACGATTTTTAGCGACCGGTCAATCATATGAGGATTTAAAGTTTTTGACGAGGATTGCTCCCCAAACTATAGGTCAGTTTATTTTACCTACTTGCAATGCTATAATTAGTGTGCGAAACAAGAATAAAATAATTAAAACTCCAACTACAAAAGATGAATGGAAAGAACTATCTACGTCCTTTGAAAGAAAGTGGAATTTTCCACACTGTATTGGAGCGGTAGACGGTAAACATGTAAACATAAAAACCAGCAAATTCAGGTTCATACTATTATAATTATAAAAAAACATTCAGCATTGTCTTGTTTGGCATTGCAAATGCCAACTATGAATTCATATATGCTGAGGCTGGAGCAAATGGAAGAGCATCAGATGGAGGAGTTCAATCTAACAGCAAATTCTTTGAACAACTTGAAAACGATGACATTACATTTTCCAGATCCAGAAGATTTACCTGTAGGAAATTATGGGAAAATGCCGTATGTCATGGTAGGAGACGATGCATTTGCCCTCTCTGAAAATCTAATGAAACCCTTCACTGGTCAGCTAACAGATGAACAAAGAATCTATTGCTATAGATTATCTCGAGCAAGACGAATTATTGAAAAATTGCTTTGGGATTCTAGCTAGCAGGTTTCGGATTTTATTTACTACTATAAATTTAGCACCTGAAAAAGCCGCACGAATCACATTGGCATGCTGCTATCTACACAATTATATCTTGAAAAAGAATAGACAGTTATATTTTCAAGGCGCTGATATAGAAAATATAGATACTGCAACTGTACAGGAGGGTTCTTGGAGATCTGATCCGCAACAACTAGTCCCATTACAACCAACTCAGAAAAGAAATTCTACCACATGTGCTAAGCAAGTAAGGAACAAGTTTTGTCAGTATTTCTATACTGATGGTGCAGTCTCATGGCAGTGGAAAATGTTAGGATTACAACAACCTTCTGCAAGGGTAGAACAGCAATTAAACATCAAAAAACTGATAAAGTTTTATTACCATTAAAGTAATATACATTATAAAAATGTATTAACTGAATATTACATTCTTAATAAAAATAACAGATTTCCTTTAAAACAATGAAAAATGAAAATAAAATATTGTACCTTATGAATGTATATGCATCCTTGAAGTTGTATCTAGGTATACTACAATATTATAAAAATACATAAACTAAATATTACATTGTTCAAAAACGTTTCCTTTAAATAATGCAAACTAAAAATAAACTACTGTACCAAATGAATGTATTTTTATCCTTGAAGTTTAATATAGGTATTCTACAACTAGTTTAAAGAATAGTTCGGGTCTTGAAGAAGTTCAGTTATAGTATATTGACTCCTTGGCTTATGTCAGTCGAGAAATTTTCATTGGATAAATGATAAGTGCATACAGGTTGGGTTGAAAATGTCAATGGGGTTTGATGCACGAGTACTTGACCTACTGGACGATAGTGACACAGAATCCAATGTTAACTGGTTTAATTGGCCCATTATAAGAATCTCATCAATAGCTTTTTTTGCATACAACTTTTGTGTCTCGTTCAGCTTTCTGTAGGATACCGCTCAGCTATCCGCATAGTTTGCGGCTTCGTCCTTCATGAGTTTCTGCTTTTTTATGAAATCTAAATGTTCGACGGCTTTTTGCAAATAGTGATCTTTAGTTGTATCATGAGTTAGTCCGCCATTTTTTCCTTGGTTAGGTACCTGCTGTATTTCCAATTCCCTGGTTATCGCTCTCATCCAAATTACTATCTCCAGGTATCTGGATTTCTTGATCTCCTAAAAAATCATGCAGCAAATCGAAATACCATAAACTTGGTTCGTACATGTCATCACCGCCCGCACCATACTTTTCAGACTTTTCCTTCTTTTTCAATTCCCTCCTATAACAAGTTCTCATATTGTTTATTTTTTTTTTTAAATCATCTAGAGTGGCATTGCTAACTATTTCCTTAAGGTTATTCAACAGTACTTCCCATGCTTTATTTCGTTTGTTTTTATCTTTATATTCTTCGTTTTTCACTTTCCAAATCGCAGGTAAACTTCTGTATGTATCAATGAAACTTCTCCACTGTTCAGTGTCATTTATATTTGCCATCACGTCTATTTAACACTTTTATAAAACAGCTATTTCCAAAAGAACGTGTCTTTAAAGCAAGGACTACTCGCAGTCAAACTAGGCTTCCAACTGATGTTGGTTGTGAAGTTTTACAACAAGCGCACACACTGTCAAAAGGTTATACAACATTAGGCCACGCCCCCTTAAAATCAAAGCTGCTTTGATTCTCCAACCAAACCAACCAACCAAAATCTTGTTGTACAACCTGCCCATACACTGTCCAACATTTCATACAACCCAACCAAGTTGTACAACAAGTTGGATAATGTATGGCCAGCTTTATGCATGCAGCGTGGGGTGAAGCCTAGTGTAATCTCACCTTTAGACGGGCGAATTTCTTGTAACTTGGCAGATGTATTCATGAGGTGGCTTACTCCAGATCATTAATGACCTGATAAATCCCACTCTCCACTCGAAGTAGATTTCACCCTAATCTCCTGATAGGCAATTAAATCCACCAAGTTACATGAGAGGAGGTTTCCTCCTTCATCAGTGATGTCGCTACAACCGTACAATCACACGCGGGCCAAAACCTAGCGTCCTAATTTCATTGTCGGAAGCATCTAAGGTCTTAATCATATTTGTGGAAAAGGGTATATTCTTTCGTTTATTAAAATGGCTCGTTTGGAATATCCCCTGTTATCTTGCATATAAGTTGTCACTATCCAATGAAATGGTGAAACTGAATCATTCAGGCACTAATGACGTTAAGATAATGACCGGAAAGGCGTTCGAATATCATTACCGAAATGACTATGTAAGGTATTGACGGTGTTAATTAATGGAATAATCGTGTCTGCTAATGATAATGCTTAATGAACAAAGAAGAAAAAAATTTAAAAACAATTGGAAAATAAATATACAATGCCACTTCAAAGTTTTTTCAATTACGACCAAGAACGAAAATTGAAAAAGGAGGGGAAAATAATGGGTAATCTATCAGTTGAGTGTAATTTGCATAATTACTTTTTAAGTAAGATTATTTTTGCAGTGTAACACGTTTTATTCTCATTCCCCATAAAAAAAACTTTTTCAGAATATAGTAGGGGTCACGTAATGAAGTTAGGAATCCTGACGCAATGTACCGAAATGAGATTTGTTTATTCCCGAAACAGTAGTTCTTCTGAGATATGAAACTGCATAATTTGATGAGACGTTGCAAAGACTCCGAAGCTAGATACTGCAGTCATTTTATATCTGTTCTGAGCGTTTAATGAATTGCGGTAAAGTATTCGTAAATCCCTAGAAGCCTAAGGAAGATAAATACTTTATTACCTCACAACTTTATTGATGATATATAAGGCATTAGTCTTATCAAGAATAGATTATGGAAGCCCAATATATGGATCAGGATCTGAAGCAACTTTGAAGTCTTTAGATCCAATACATACTCGAGGCCTGAGAATTTGTAGTGGAGCATTTAGATCATCCCCAAATCTCTCGGTTTTATGTGAAATTGGAGAACCCCCTTTGTCGTTGCATCGGGATTTTGTAACAATGCGGAGTGCATTGAATATTCTGTCTACAAGTTCTCCTACAAAAAGCTCTTTTTTCAGAGTGTCATTTTTATAAATAATCATGAGCCACCATTCCCGATTTAGAGCAAATAGGCTGTTGCAGTCAACAATATCAAAATGAACATCATTCAACCATCTCTTTTTCCCCCCACCTTGGATTATGAAAAAAAACAAGAATATGCTCTCATCTTTTTCATTTATCAAAGAAATTTAGCTATACCCCGAGTCACCATCAACAAATTGTCATAGAGTATATTCAAAGGAAAGGTCCTCACTATGCCATATACACTGATGGCTCTAAATCTTCAGTGGGTGTAGGAAGTGCTGCAGTGTCTTTGAAGAAAATGAGCCAGTTATCATTGCCAAACGAGTCGTCAGTATTCACCTCCGAGCTATATGCCATTTTACTAGCCATCAATATTGTTAAAGCACATGCAGAAAGACTAAATTTGAAATTTGTCATCTGCTCTGATTCACGAAGTGCCATAGAAGCCCTCAAAAGTTATTCACATAAGAACCTGTTGGTATTAAAGATTAAAGAACTTTTAAACAATCTTTATCCTCAAGGGGTAGATATCGAATTATGTTGGGTCCCGGCTCATGTAGGAGTTGCTGGAAATGAAAGAGCGGATACTGCTGCTAAACAGCACCCGTCAACCTGCCTCAACGGATATCAATCTCCCCCGTTGAGATTACATAACATTATTAAAAACATTTACAATGGAAAAGTGGCAAAGATTGTGGAGCAATGTATCTCGTAATTAATAAAATTAAGACAATTTAAATAGTCAAATTTTGGTTTCTCCATGGGAGTCATCTAATCAATACGACAAAAAAACTGAGGTAATATTGACTCGATTAAGAATTGGCCATACGAGATTGACCAATGGAATTTTTAATGTATACACCTCACGGCACTATTCCCATGTGCAATGAGTGTGATACTTTTTTTTTAATACTATTAGACATATATTTTCGGTTTGTCGGGTTTTTAAGCAAGAAAGAGAGAGATGTTTTGGTCGGAAAACGTTTTCTGACATTTTAACTGAATCAAGTAGTTTTTCAGTTTTTAGAATTTTAACTTTTTTTAAGGAATACACATTTAATTGATAGAATTTAAGTTTTTTACCTAAGATTTTTATTTTATTACTAATTCTTTTTATATTATGCAGATTTAATATATAGTTAATTCATTTTATCGCTTAGATTTCATATATATATTTATTCATTCATTCATTCATTCATTCATTCATTTTTCACTTAGATTTAGTACTATATTGGAAGATAATTAGATATGATATATATATTATATATATATATATTATATATATCTATCTATATATATATATATGCTATATTTGTTTTTTTTTTTTTTTTTTTTTTTTTAAATTAAAATTGATAAATTTTATCATTCTTTATCCCGATATTTTTCGGGCCAGCCCTGTGAGAGTCAAGTTTGACTCATTGGGCTGGTAAAACTCCTTTCTTTAATAATTAATAATAACCTCACAGCCCATTCTCAATTTGCAAGCTTAGGAGTTTGATAATAAGGAAAAATGTCATAAATGGAAGAGATGCCCCTATAGATATTTCAATGTAGGCATTACTTAAGATTCCCCCAGCTGCAGGCCCCTTTCATTCCTTTTACTGTACCTTTATTCATATTCTCTTTCTTCCATCTTGCTGTCCACCCTCTCGTAACGACTCAAGTACAACTGCTTTGAGGTTTTCCTCCTGTTACACCTTTCAAACCTTTCCACTGTCCAATTCAGTTTCAGGGCTGAATGGCCTTAGTTGCCCCAGTGCTTGGCATGTATGCCAAAAGTCTATCACTATATCTATCTCTATAGATATAAATTCATGCAAAACGTTGCATATTCCACGAAGCACATTTGAAATTATATCCGGAACTCAAAAACTTTATTCTCTGTATAAACATTTCCCATTCAGAATAAACAGTGTCAGTAATACACCGTCGAATTTTGTTTGCGTTTTACTTTTGTCTCTTGCGTGTATGTCAATACACCCAGATCAGTCCGTAGCTGTAGAAGCAGAAATTCCAACAAACCAGAGTTGATTTAACCCTACTTAGCCTTTGCTATAGTCGACCTTCCTCGCATCTCATATTGACTAAGCGAAGGCAGTACACGACTTACAGTATTTGGCTTTCAGATTCCTTAATGACTCAACTCTGCCTTTTCAGTCAAGTTCTTTTTGCTTTTAAGTAAACGTTTGTTTTTGGCAGTTGCTGATGATCAAAACACTAGAGTGAAAGATAACTGACTAAATTTAATGTAGCGTCTATGCAGGTAGCAAACCATTATACACTTATAATGTATGTATAACTGCATCACGGAAATATGTAACGTGATGAGTATATGAATAGACACAAAATCCACGAAGGAAAGAGAAAAGATGGAGTTCTGCAAGGCCTTTCGACTTCTTGTCCTTTACTTGCTAAGTAAATGACAAGACATCGACGAAAGGCTTTGCAGAAGTCCATCGTTTCTCTTGCCTTCGTGGATCTTGTCTATATATATATATATATATATATATATATATATATATATATATATATATATATATATAGATATATATATATATATATATATTTTCTGTACTCAGTGATAAAACAGCTGGGAATCCTTCCTTCGAGATGTGTTTATTGACTCTGGGAAGCCGACCTCGGCTCCTGTTGGGGGACCATAAAGTTCTTTCTCTGAGGACGAATATGGTTGTGTATGGGGTTGGGGTTGGGGGGGTGGGGTTTGGTGGGTTTGGGGGTGGGGGGGGGGGGGGGGGGCGTGTCAGGGATAGAATGGAGCGTGTCGAGAATTGAACCTTGTCTGTCGGGATGAATGGGATACGACTTATACTCCGTTTATTATTATTATTTTTTTTTATGGATCTTGTTTTTTTTTTCGTGGATTATATTTTTCCTTTTTTTAATGAATCCCTTATTTCATTTCCGTCCCCCAAACGACATAATACGAGTCCCGAATGACGTTCCCCTTTTTCGTTTATGTTTCCTTCTCGTCGACTTCGACATCTTTACCGACTCCACAAAACATGAAAATTGGTAGATGGAGGGAAGGCCAAAAACTTCAAGAACATGAAAGATGAGGGGCCGTGGCGGGGGGTGGGGGGTTGGGGGCGTGTGGAGTAAACCGTGACTCTTCCCCTAAATGGTCTTGTGACAAAAAAAAAATATTGTGGATAATTGATTCTGGTAACACTCTTGACTGTAGTGTCCTACTCTTCCACACTTGAAACAGACAACATTAGGTTTCTGTAAATGTCTTGAAAAACTGGATGAGGATTTCACATTAGTTTGCTGAGCTGTATTACCTTTTTGGTTTGTACTCTTAGTAGTATCACTGGTAGTTTCCCATTAACCAAATTTGTTCCTGTTATTTGGAAAAGACTTAAAACCTGGGCGTTGTTGACTCTGGTACTTGACATTGTAATTACGTTTACTACTGATTATATCGTAATCTTCACTAAGTGTGGCAGCTTTGTCAAGTTTCTTCACTTCTCTCTCTCTTAAATAAGCTCTTATATGTTCAGGAATTCCCTTAAGATACTGTTCAAGAACAAGTAACTCTTCTAACTCATCAAAAGTTTTAACTTTAGCAGCTTCTACCCAACGTTTGAAACACCTTCTCACTTTGTAAGCATAATCTAAGAATGTTCCCTTCTCATCTTTTCTCAAATTTCTGAATCTCTCATTGTAGTACTCTGGGGTCATCTGGTAAACTTGTAGCACACTGTGTTTAAGTACCTTGTAGTCTTTACACTGATCAGCTGTTAAAGCTAGATAAGCACTTCTCCCTTTACCAATTAAGACACTTTGTAGCAAAACTGACCATTTATCTTCTGGCCATCCCATACCTGAAGCCACTTTCTCAAAGTGATAAAAAAACTCATCTGGAGCTTCTTCAGTAAACTTAGGGATTAACATCTGTACTCTCACTACATCAAAATACAGGGTTCTTGATTTACCTTGGTTATAGGGTTAGACGGTGTTACAGGTAATGTGGATCTAGCTCTTATTAATTCCATTTCCCTTTCATGTCTTGTGATTTCTCTTTCCTCTTCTGCTGCTTTTTCTTCTTCTCTTTCTCTTCTTTCTTGTTTTTCCCCGTCTATTCTTTCTCTTTCAGCTTGCATTCTCTCTCTTTCAGCAAGCATTTTTAGCTTAATCAAATTCTCTTCTGTTTCAATGCGTCTAAGCTCTAACTCTGCATCACTTTTCTCTTTCTTTTCTGCTTGCTTATTTATGAGATCAGCACGTGCTACATTCAACAACTCTTGAGCCAATTCTAACTCATCTTCATCAGTTATTCTACCAGAGTTTATCAATGATTCCATAGCAATACATCTTATTTGTGCCTTTACCATACTAGTAGACACATAACCACCACATGCCTCTGCTAAAGCGCTCCACTGTGCTCTAGACAGAGTGGTTTCAGACAAAACTTGGATGGAGGGGGCTGCTAAAAATTCCTGAACATTGAACTGAGCCATTTTCCTATAAGTTATCAACTTACAATTCAATACAATAAATGCAAAACAAAATTATATGGTCACTCTCCTAACAAAATATATCCCTAATACCACCAGTATATTCTAGAGTGATAATGAAATCTGCTTTCCCGGGTCTCTGGGCACCATTAAACAATAGGTACTAAGTGTCAAGTATCTGGTTACCATGCATCAAATATTACCTCACAAAAAGCCAGACACTTGAACCCTCATAACACGTTTAAACGACTGAATACTCTAAAGGCAACGGTGATCCCTTAACACTTACCAGTATTGCAGAAAATCAGACTAAGTTCATCAAAACAGGTGTGAGGTAATCTTGTAAGTAATTAAATTAATCAAAGGGCATCACTCCATCAACAACTTTAAAAGTCTAAGTATTTCCCTGATTTCAGAAGTCTAAGTACTTCCCTGGTTCTAAGTCACTTCAAGAAAATTGAAGGAAAGCAAATCAATTACCACTCTATGTTTCTACCTAACATAAATATAATCATAATTAAATATACTTATACTGGTGTAAGATAAAAATTTTATAAAAATTTTATAAAAATTTTAAATACAAAAATTTATTATTAAATTCAAAATTTATAAGTGAAATTCACAATATCAGGGAAAATTACTGTTACTTGAAAACAAAGTAAAATTTAATTAATTCTTGAATCAAATTAAGTAAAATTAAATCAAAATTAATTTATCACAAAATTCAAGAAAATTAAATTAATCAAAATTCAAAAGTGTTAGGCAATAATTGAAATCAGAAATTAATTCACAAGTACTAAACAATAATAAAACTTGAAAAGAATTCTAAGTAAATGAAAATTAATTCACAAGTGTTAAATTTAATTAAATGTGCAATGATTAAGCAATGAAAATAATTAAGTCAACTAAATTGTGAATGCAAATGAAAATATAAAATAAAAAGACACACTTCAATAAGAAAATTAAATAAGTGCACAAACAATGGAACAGACACAAACATAAAATATGCAATGTGTAAAAGTGTAAATGTTTTCACTCAAAAACACTGTAACCAACAGTTTTTACCAAACCTTCACAACCATCTGTTATTAGTTAACCACAGTTCCTATCAATTATTAGTTAAACACAATTCCTATCCGTTATTAGTTATAAGTTAACCAAATACTTTTCCCATTAACTTTTAGTTATTAGTTATTACCTAACCATTATTAGTTGCAACTAATAAAAATATAACACACTTTACCTTGGTATACCAATTTCTTTCTTTCTCTTTTGCTGCAGTCTTGATTCACACTCACAAAAAACCAGGCGCCGTTACGAAATAATGTCTGTTCAGATTTCACAAAAGAAACTAAATAACACCAAATAAATTCTAAGAAATATCAAACATGAAATTCTAAAACGTTACGAGTGACCAATTTACGTTACGTTAATATAATCTCGATGTCGAGGGAGAGAGAGAGAGAGAGAGAGAGAGAGAGAGAGAGAGAGAGAGAGAGAGAGAGAGAGAGGGAGATCTAACTGCCTCGAGGTTCTATGATCGAATGAATTCTCTTCCTTTACGGAAACGGGAGAGGGCAGATGTCAAAACGTTCTTGGCACGAAAGCTTCTCGAATCTTCGAAACTGATGTAATCTCACATACAAAATGTGCAATTCCCACGTGGGACTTGACAAAGATATACGCGTACAAGACGAGTCTGTTAAAAAAAAAAAAAGACGTACCAGACTCGATCGAGACGGAGGCTGGGCGACAATTAAAATTGACATGTTTTGATGACAACACAAGACTCTAGCTCGCTCCCTATCACATGTGTTGAAAGATTAGGGAAGCAAACGGAGATCTCTCTCTTTTTACGTTATATACATATTCTTTTACAACACGTAATCGAAATCTGAACACACATTTTAAAACATCCTATTCTAAGCTATCTAGGAATCTGAAAAAATGTTGTACAATCTTACATGACATTTCAAAGAGGGGAAACATGCATTTTGAAATTAGCAATAAATAAATAATATATATTATATAGATATATATATATATATAATATATATATATATATATATATATATATATATTATATATACATATACATATATATATTATATATATATATATATATATATAATATATATGATATATATATATATATATATATATAGATATATCTATATTTATATTTATATGTATAAGTGAATCACGAAAGTTTGGAACGTGATAAATGCATAAATAAAGGTATAAGCCACGAAGGAAAGCTATACAACGGAGTAACTGCAAGATCTTTCGACTCAACGTCCTTTACGTAGCAGACAAACTGACTTACATGAGAAATTGAGAGTACAGGAAAGATCGTATAAATGACAGATAGGAATTATAAGTAGATTAGTACCTAGAATCCAACACACCTGGAGAATGAGTAACCTTCCCATACAAGCATAAACATGGGTACAATTTAAAAACAAAAAGATTAAGTTCAACTGCTCAGACACAGTGACAAGACAGTTAAACCAAATTTAATATTTGTTTTCCAATGAGATTTGGAGAGAGAGAGAGAGAGAGAGAGAGAGAGAGAGAGAGAGAGAGAGAGAGAATGTAAAAATGTGAGTCTTAGATCTCAAATGGAAACGACACCCATCTTCCAAAATGAATTCCTAATGGCAGACATCTGATCGAATCGTGAAGGAGGAAAAAATAATAATTGCTGAGGAATTTTGGTAAATGGAAAAGCTATTGTCAAAAACGCCATGCTGTGATGATGTCCGAAATGAAGGATCTGAGGCCAGACTTAATGAAATTTCCATCCAGCTGGGTAATTTACAGAGCTTCCTTTTGCCCAAGTGTTGCCCGCGTTATCAAGTTACATTCATGGGGCGTGACGCCCCCTTTCCGCGGCTGGACACTAATGTAATAGGGGAAATGAAACCTGGTAAGGCTACCTGAATGCATAATGAAGCCAGTTACCTGCTGTTGAGTTGGATTACAGAGGAAGAGAAATAATTTTATAAACTGAAAAATAAGCATATATTCAACTTTTATCTCTTTATAGGGGCTTGCAAATTCTCAGCTGGCACGTGGGTGTATGGGACACTCTCCTAGCAACATGCAAATACACAGCTTGGCACGTACGTGTACGGGACAGTCAACAGTATACTAGCTACACACTAAGGCAATGTGATGAACAATATAAACACTTTATTAACAACGCCGCATCATATTTTGGATATAATATAGTGGCTGTAACTTAATTCACATTAATAGAAGTAC
>NC_087204.1:18168037-18178891 GCF_015104395.2 Macrobrachium nipponense | reverse complement strand
TTGTCTTTTTAAGAAATTGTTGCAATTAGCAGTGCTGGACACTGCCTTTATTTTTAATGATCATCTTTATAAACGGTTGACGGAATGGCAATGGGATCACCTCTCGGTCCCACGTTTTCCAACATTTTCATGTGCTCCCTGGAGGAGGACATGTTGGAAAATTGCCCCCTTTGGTTTTTATCCTCTTGTGTATAAACGGTTTGTCGATGACACCTTTGTTCTTTTTAAATCAGCTTTCCATGCTGATCAATTTCTCTCGTACACCAATGAATTACATCCTAATATTAAGTTTACATTAGAGAGAGGAAAATGATCGATTACCATTTTTGGATGTTTTGGTTTTTCGAAGAGTGATAGTTTTAACACTTCCGTTTTTAGAAAAAAGACGTTCTCCGTTCTGGGTTCTGGTTCAACTTTATAGTGCTTGTTTTTATAATTTTAAACTTAATTCATTTTTACCTTGCTCCATCGAGCTTACACTCTAACCTCTTCCTGGGATTTGTATCATAAAGAAAATATTGTTCCTTTTTAAATATTTTTCCGATACTGGTTTCCCTCACATGTTTTCTTCAAACATTGCAAGAATTTTTCTAAATAAGAACTATCGGACTCCCCTTCCATAAGCACTGTTCCACGAAGAAACTATATGCCAGTATTCCATACATCCAGACGACAAATTTAGAAGGAATCTCAAGTCTGCAATTGAAAAACACTATAATATGTTGCAAGTTATTTTAATTCCAAAAATCCCCTTACAATAAGATCACTTTTCAAATTTAAAGACAGACTCTGCCCAACATTGCAATCTTCAGTCGTATATAAATATACTTGCCCCAGAATGTGATTTGGGGGGACTTACGTGGGTTCGACTAAACGATTGCTAAAAGTCAGAGCTGATTCACATAATGGTGTAAGTCATCGTACTGGCTGCAGAGTGTCCAATCCAGAATTTTCAAATATCAGAAATCATGCAAAAATTTGTAAAACCGCCATCAATTATACTGATTTCTCTGTCCTTGGGCCAAACAAGCCGTTTACACGAACTGCTTATATTAGAGTCGTTTGTTTATTAAGCAGTTGGTGCCCAAGTTGAACTCACACACCTCCTCTGTACAGTTGTATCTGGGTTGAAACCGGCTTTCTTCGCTGCTTCTCCCTTCTCTCCTAATCACTCAGTCTTCACTTTTTAGTCTAGCAGGTGCTTTTTTTAATTGCTTTCATTTTATGTATGTTTTTTGTATATTTTTTTGAGACTCTTAAAGTCAAAGTTATGTTTCATGTGTTTTTAATTTGTGTTGTTTTCTCTTTTAGCCTGATGATGTAACTATGTGTTACGAAACGCGTCGGCAATAAATGTATTATCACCTGATGACCGGCTATCTCCTTGTCACCCTGTCCTTTCATATGTATATATATATATATGTATAATATATATATATATATATATATATATATATATATATATATATACATATATATATATATATATATATATATATATATATATATACTATATATATATATATATATTTATTTATTTATTTATTTATTATTTTATTATTATTGTTCTGAGTTTTCAATACAGTCGGCTACACAATGAACAGGGATGTGATAATTTACGTTAATGTTTTAAGATATAATATACATATATATATTATATATATATATATATATATATATATATATATATATATATATATATATATATATATATATATATACATATGTACATATATATATATATATATATATATATATATATATATATATATATATATATATATATATTTATTTATTTATTTATTATTTTATTATTTGTTCTGAGTTTTTCAATACAGTCGCCTACACAATGAACAGGGATGTGATAATTTACGTTAATGTTTTAAGATATATATACATATCATACATATATATATATATATATATATATATATATATATATACTATATATATATATATATGTATATATATATATTTATATACATATGTACATATATATATATAATGAAAGAGAGAGAGAAAGAGAGAGAGAGATAGAAGCCGTTTCGTAAAATGTAAACAATTATATGGAGTTGTATACCGTAGATATATATATATATATATATATATATATATATATTATATTATATATATATATATATATATATCTATATATATATATATATATATATATATATATATATATATATATATATAACTGAAGAGAGAGAGAGACAGAGACAGAGACAGAGAGAGAGAAATCTAATTAAAGTAGCAGTAGCTATGGAGAGGGTGGAGGAGGTTAATATTCCTTGAAGTGTGTTGGGGCCTCACTACATTTTCAGGGGGATACCACCTTATTGAGTGCCGTATGGCACTTAGGCCCGTAAGCACTATCGCAGGTGGTGCCACATATGTTCCAAGTGCCAGAATGCCAGTTACTCTGCCTGGTTTGACGTTCTATATTAATATATATATATATATATATATATATATATATATATATATATATATATATATATATATATATATATATATATATATATATAGAGAGAGAGAGAGAGAGAGAGAGAGAGAGAGAGAGAGAGAGAGAGAGAGAGAGAGAGAGAGAGAGAGTAGAGAGAGAGAGAGAGAGTTTTCTTAACGCTTTTTTGTGTAAATGGTCTTTACTTTTTCTTAGCGGCTAAGAACATCAAACGACATCAGTATGGTCAGTATCCATTATCTGATAGTGCAAGGTACACAAAAAACAAATCCCAAATATTAAGTTAGCAAAGTTTTGCTCCTAATAATGATTTATTGAAAGAAAACAATATTTTATTATTCAAAATCCATGGGGGTACGTTGATATATCCACCACTGGATATAGATAGAGGTTCATGATAATACAATAGGTACTTAAGACTGTATAAGTCAGTATTTTACTATTTAAAATGAGTAAATGTAACACATTCAAAATATTGACATATAATCTACACGAAACTGTAACTGTTTTTTTTCGACTGGGGACATGTACTTGAGGCAACAGTAAGAGAAGTTGGCACCATTTTAACAAATAACAATTAAATGCAAAGGTTTAACATCTAATTCATTTGCCTGGAATGATAATCATCTCATCATTATAATACATTATGAATACATCACGATCATTATAATACGTCATGAATAAGTCCGACACAACACCGTTTAATAGGTGACGATTCCTTAACAAGCAACACCCGTTTAGAAAAAATGATTTTATTCGCATGAATGAAAAAGGATTCTTTTGTGCACACGTTAAAACAATAGCTTAAGCCTACATTCAAGTTTATACACAAACTCATAAGCAAACTCAAGTCCTTTAAGACTTTCAAGCCGAATAAAACCTTATTCATATTGCCAATCAATTCCTTTTCCAGTACTCCAAAGGTTTTCCAGTATGACGAGAGAAACGTAAATAAATAAATAAAAGTTTATTGAAAGAACAAGAGATGAAATGGAATTTGAAACTTGTGTTTTCCCGAGATTAAAGGTTCGTATCGGTCCTTTGGCTAACTTTCTCCGAAAGCCTGCTATTCACCTGCTATTCACAGAAAAAGATAAGGGAAACTTTTCAAACGCTTGTTTATTTCATTTCGGCTATACTTAATATTTAATCAAAATAATAATAATAATAAAAAAATTAAATATGTATGACATAAGGCTGGGAAGCTGGGTACGGTTGCCATACAGTCTTGTCGACAAACTTGTTCTGATTTTTATTTATTTATTTATTTTTTTAGTGGACTGTGTGCAACTGGAGATGATTACGTAGTTTGCGGAAGAGAGAGGGAGAGAGAGAGAGAGAGAGAGAGAGAGAGAAGAGAGAGAGAGAGAGAGAGAGAGGTTTAACTTCAGCGTAAATTTTTTATCGATGTTTTTGCCTTTAGTTCGTATGTATGTATAAATGTATGCATTATTATTATTATTATTATTATTATTATTATTATTATTATTATTATTATTATTATTATTGGGTAACTCTCTATCACAGAGTTCATAAAATGTTCCAAAAGGTAAGACTTTATAAGACTTGGTAAGCTATTTTCCTTTTACCGCTTTTTCCTTTTATTCTCTTATGTAAAATACTATAGCTTTTTTTTTCTTAAACCTGAGACTGTTTTTAACTTTTATCACTATATATATATATATATATATATATATATATATATATATATATATATATATATATATATATATATATATATATATATAGTGAATAAAAGTTAAAAACAGTCTCAGGTTTAAGAAAAAAAAGATATAGGTATTTACATAAAGGAAGAAAGAAAATAAAAGGAAAAAAGCGGTAAAAGGAAAATAGCTACCACGTCTTATAAAGTCTACCTTTTGGAACATTTTATGAACTCTTGTGATAGAGAGTTACCCAATAATAATAATAATAATAATAATAATAATAATAATAATAATAATAATATATATATATATGTATATATATATATATATATATATATATATATATATATATATATATATATATATATATATAGTGAATAAAAGTTAAAAACAGTCTCAGGTTTAAAAAAATCAAGTATAGGTATTCACATAAAAGTATAAAAGGAAAAAGCGGTAAAAGGAAAATAGTTTACCAAGTAGTGCTAAAGGCAAAATATATATACACACACACACAAACACACAAATATGTATATAAAGTTTTTATAAAGTTTTACCTTTTGGAACATTTTATGAACTCTTGTGATAGAGAGTGTTACCCAATAATAATAATAATAATAATAATAATAATAATAAATAATAATAATAATAATATTAATAATAATAATAATAATAATAATAATAATAATATATAATAATAATAATAATAATAATAATTAAATAGCAATAATAATAATGCATACATTATTACATATGTTTACTATATATATATATATATATATATATATATATATATATATATATATATATATATATATGATATATATATATATATATATATATATATATTATATATATATATATAATATATATATATATGTATATCATAGTACAATGTGTGTGTATATGCCTTGTGTACGAGACAATTCGAATCATTTATAGCTACTTTGGGGAGTAGAGGAAGAAACCGATATCGACAATCATAGCCGAGCGCGTGGAACATTTTTCTGATTTTGTCAAATCGCCACTTAATGCTATTTTTCTGGTGCCAAACAGACTGACTTCTTAATTGACAGCTGCTTTTGTGGCCGCGTAATATGACACGAAACATCGCTAGGAAAAAAAAAGTTACAATTCTTTTTTTTTTTTTGCTTTCTTTTTTGTGCTGACGAGGGAATTCCTTAACAGCAGCCTGGACTGATTCCCAAGAGGGGAGGGAAGGAAGATGGCCAGATATGGTCCAATAAATTGAACTGTGACATGTAATAGTGAAGAATGGCATTTCTTCTTATACCTACTATTTGACAGAAGTTATAGTTTTTGCCTTAGGACCTGCCCGACTACTAGCGCGCCAGTGGCACTATGCTACTGCAGGAGGGTCTGGATAAAGAAATGAAAAAGTAACTTGTGCCAACGATTTTATATACAAAAAGAAAATGCTGGCGTATCTTTGCAAATAAAAGTATTTCTCTCCATCTTTACATCCCTTTTCGTTTTTTTATAATCTTATATGCTTACGTTATTTTTAATTGATGTATTTTTCTTTGTAGGCCATGTATTAGCAAGAACAAAAGAGATTACTGTCTACTTTGTATATTTTGTATTACATCTCTTTTTTGGATAAATTTGTATTAATAGTTGTATATTTTGTCTATAAAAAACTAACTAAGTAATATAGTATAAATATATGAATTAAGAAAGGCTTATTACTCCTCATCAAATAGCTTTTTTAATGCAGTGATATTAGGATATGATGTGTGTGTGTGTGTGTGTATGTGAAATACAAATACAACTCCACTCCATGCTCTGTACGCTTTGAGGTTTATGCCCATACCTAATTCAGCCTTTTGGCTACGCCAGTGGAAATGAAAGTGATTATCAAGGAATAGGTCCTCCCGGTGATGCCAGCCAATGAAAGTCTTTTAACTCGTTTGCATGTTAAACAGTACAGAACAATTATTTCTCATAAAATATAGCATATTATTCTAAATTTTGTTGGTGAAACAACGCTCTATTTGGCCGTAGAGTTAGCACGTTTTAATTCACGTTAAGTTTGGAATAAAATGCCTACAACTTATGCGTGAGGGGGAAATCTTGCCCGCGACCCGAGTAGGCTGGAGTTGGATCACGCCTTAGTTCCTGACATGGGAATTTTGTATTAATATCAAAGTTAGGGTCTCTTCTACGACGGTAGGGAAATAGTACATAAATCGGTAATACCAATACAGAGAGAGAGAGAGAGAGAGAGAGAGAGAGAGAGAGAGAGAGAGAGAGAGAGAGAGAGAGAGAGGTGGAGGGGGGGTCAACATTTCCCAAACAAAATAAATGTCCTCCAATTCCCACTGTTTGTATTGAACTTCTTCCACAATTCCCAGGAATGTTCCACGTTCAGCAGGATCATGACAAAACCGGGTTTTCCTGTGTACCGAGTGAGAGTGACTTTTGGATTGACTATAGTTGATTGACCTAAGAGAGGCCGAGATTGAAAATATAAAAGGAGACGGACGGTGGACGAAATGGGGCTGGAAGTGTCACAAAAAAAAAAAAAAAAAAATGGAAATGGGCTTATATTGAGTCAACTGAATCAAAGAATCTTACCTTAGCGCTTTTTATTTTGTTAGATGGTACACATCTATGTCTATCTATGAGTATGTGTGTGTGTGTGTGTGTGTGTGAAATATGAGAGAGAGAGAGAGAGAGAGAGAGAGAGAGAGAGAGAGAGAGAGATTAAATTATTGAGGATAGATATTACAGTTTCATTTGGCTTCATATCAGGACAAATTTTATAATAATAATTTTCTTTCATTTTTAACACAAGAACCCAAGACTAAATTCCAACCGGGCACTGCGTCTACAAAAAAGAAAAAAAAAAAGACAACGTACCTTACACAAAAAAAAAAAAAAAAAAAAAAATCCTTACAGAGCTTTTGCCCTGTCCAGGAAAACAGGGAGCAGATGACACCTCTCATGAAATTCCAATTCGGGGTCTGGACACGCGACGCTGCTCGATTTATTTTTTTTTTTTTTATTTATTTTTTTTTTTTTTTACGGAATTGGAAAATCCTTTGTGCGCCATGCCATGTTTTTCTTGGGTCTTTCCTTCAGTCATAAATCGGCAACAATAGCGAAGACTGTACCCAAAGATCATCTGTGTTGAGCACAAGATGCGTTCGTTATCTAAAACCTGTTTTTAAAAAAAATTGACTTGCGAACGAAATGTACTTGCAAAGGCAAATGGTTGTCAAAAGTACAATGTATTTGCAAAGGTAAATGATTTTCAAAAACAGCAATGTATGTGCAAACGCAAATGTTTTTCCAAAGTAGCAATAACTCTGGATACTTCAAAGGTGCGTTAGAAACATGAATTTCTAACGCACCATAAATGGTGTACTGTATAATGTGTTTTGTTATCGTTCATGCTCGGGATACTCTTGTAATATTATTAGCTTGTCTAATAGAGTCTATATATAGCTTCCAGCTTTTTCCTTCTCTTTGTGTCAGTGTGTGTCTGTATGTGTGTCTTTTGGTCCCTAGCCACAAGTTTACAGCCTATTAAGTTTACAGACTTATAACATAAGACAAAAAGTCAATAGCCCTGACTTATAGTTTTCCATAGCTTCGGTTTTATGGTTTTATTGATTATATTTGCTAAAAAGAATTCCAAATGAATACTAGTAAAAATTATTCTCTCTCTCTCTCTCTCTCTCCTCTCTCTCTCTCTCTCTCTCTCTAAAATTTTGACTTGAGCATCAACTAGGTGATTCACTTCAGCAGTCAAGTTCCTTATTTGGAGATACCTCAGCGCTGAATGACCTCATAGGTCCCAGTGCTTGGCCTTTGGCCTAAATTCTATATTCAACTCGACTCAGTTCAACTTGAGATATTGTGTTTTAGGGGAAGTATTTTCCATAACATTCGGTAAGATTTATTATTTTATTTGTATCTAAATCATGGACGTCACCGAGTCACTGATGGTAATTGTAGTTTTGACATGTTTCAATGTTTCACCTAACTCAAACCAGCTTTATTTTTATTATTGTATTTTATATTGAAATGGCTTGCATAATATCCACAGAAGCTACAAAATCAAAACGTTTATATCGCACTGACGTGTATATAATTGAATTCTTGTCCTAATGCCGAGAATACATGAATTTTCAAATGCAATTACAGACCCTGTCATGTGGGCTATCTGCATGGCGACGACATAAATGGAGGGCGGTCAACCTGGACTTTCATTTGTGTGTGCACTCAAACATGTTCCGCATCTCTCTCTTCTCTCTCTCTCTCTCTCTCTCTCTCTCTCTCGTACCTCAGGTGGTACAGCGCGTCTGGCTTTATGACCTAGGAGTTAGTTGCCAGATTGGGCTGTAGGTCCCGTTGCTAGGTGACCAGTTGGTTCCTAGCCACGTCAAAATATCTAATACTTCAGGCCATCCCTAGGAGAGCTGTTAACCAGCTTTGTGGCTGGTAAAACTAAAATATATTTAGGGAACTGCGTTGTGATTCCTTCAACTGTACACACTATAGCAAACTAAGCAAAATTTTTAAAATGAGTTTGACGGAGCGTACATCAATCATTATAATGATACAGCAATATTTTGTTTAAATATACAAATTATTTTTTAATGAAAGTGATAGAATCAGTGTATCATTATTTATGATGTAAATTCTTAAGAGATCAAATATTTTCTATATAAAATCGTATTCATCTTTTTGTTCTTTTCTAAAGTGAAATTCCTTGCTTAAACTCATTTCCATTTTGTTGCAGCAATAATGAATTCGTGACGTTGATTGCTAAACCAGTATGATATCTATAAACCATTTTTGGGATCAGAATTTACAGCTCACATTTTAAAACATTTCCCTTATATCGAAAAAAGGAGGAACTTAGGTATATATATTTTTTTTTTCAGAAAAATAAGAGTTTTGCCTTTCTTAAGAATATTTCTCTAAAACATAAGCAAACAAGCAAACAAACTGCTATGGAAAACAGTTAAGAAAAGATAACAGCCTCTGTTCCCCTACGTTTAACTTGCTCCATTAATTATGGAATGTTGACCTCTGACCCTGTACCAAATGTAAATGAAGAACAACAATTACTCGGTACCCTAGAATAAGGTTACCTGCCACCAGCATACGTGCAACCTGGGGGCGTGCTATTATCCTCTTCTATAATATAGTCTTGTTTGATTATGTAAAGTGAGATACCTGTACTTATATCCAAAATATGATACGGCATTGTTAATATAGTGTTTATATTGTTCATCATATTGCCTTAGTGTGTAGCCAGTATACTGTTGACTGTCCCGTACACGTACGTGCCAAGCTGTGTATTTACATGCTGCTAGGAGAGTGTCCCATACACCCATGTACCAGCTGAGTATTTGCAGTTACAAAAAACCGATAGAACTTGAATATATGCTTACTTTTCAGATTAAAAAATTATTTCTCTTCCTCTGTAATCCAACTCCACAGCAGGTAACTGGCTTAATGATGCATTCAAGTAGCCTTAGCAGGTTTCATTTCCCCTATTTCATTAGTGTCCAGCACCGGAAAGGGGGCGTGACGCCACATGAAAGTAACTTGATAACGCAGGCAAAACTTGGGCAAAACGAAGCTCTGTAAATGACCCAGATGGATGGAAATTTCATTAAGTTTGGCCTCAGATCTTTCATTTCGGTCACCACCATCGTCATCATCAGCAGCATTGGGTTTTGACATTAGGTTTTCCATTTACCAAAATTCCTCTGCATTTATTAATTTTCCATCCTTTAGGATTCGATCTGATGTCTGCCATTAGGAATTCATTTGGGCAGATGGGTTTCGTTTCCATTTGATATCTGTGACTCACAATTTTACATCTCTCTCTCTCTCTCTCTCTCTCTCTCTCTCTCTCTCTCTCTCTCTCTCTCTCTCTCCAAATATCTAAGCTGCATCTCAGACCATCCAAGATTGGAATATGCGAAATATACGGGAAGATGCATTAGCAATTCTCTGGTAGACATTAGAGGTGCCTCACACTGAGGGACCTGGGAGAACCCGAACGAGCTGTAAGGTGTAAGGTAAGGTAAGGGGGAGGGGGCGGGGTTAGCCTCTCGTGTTCTGGCAACAGGTGGACAGCTAGCTATTCGACGATAAAAAAATATTTGTAATAAAAATATTATGAATAAAACATCTCTGAGAGTAAGTAGTCCGTCTATGACTTCTTATCGATGAACCCACTGAGGAATGAGATATTTACCCGTTGAAAAGGAAAAGAAGTTACGACCGTAGCGACCATTCTAGCGATTATTCTGTTCAACTCAGTTTACAGACTGAATCGACTGAATAAACACACATTTTCTAAATGAAGCGAAAGTAAACTGGACCATAAAATTTCACGGTTTCCTTATGATTCAAATCTCATTGGAAAACAAATATTAAACTTGGTTCAATACATATTTATACATATATAATGAAGTCTCCATTTATAATGGAACAAATAATTTCATACAATCATTTATACATGACAAGGCCAAGCAGAGAGAGAGAGAGAGAGAGAGAGAGAGAGAGAGAGAGAGAGAGAGAGAGAGATCACATCCTCTCACGTCTCATATCTCTCTCTCTCTCTCTCTCTCTCTCTCTCTCTCTCTCTCTCTCTATATATATATATATATATATATATATATATATATATATATATATAATATATATATATATATAATGTGTGTGTGTGAGTGTGTG
>NC_087204.1:18155537-18165537 GCF_015104395.2 Macrobrachium nipponense | reverse complement strand
ATACATTATAAGTGTATAATGGTTTGCTACCTGCATAGACGCTACATAAAATTTAGTCTTTATCTCTCACTCTAGTGTTTTGATCGTCAGCAACTGCCAAAAACAAACGTTTACTTAAAAGCAAAAAGAACGTGACTGAAAAGGGAGAGTTGAGTCATTAGGGAACCTGAAAGCCAAATATTGTAAGTCGTGTACTGCCTTCGCTTAGTCAATAAGAGATACGAGGAAGGTCGACTATAGCAAAGGCTAAGTAGGGTTAAGCACTAAACTCTGGTTTGTTTGAGTTTCTGCTTCTACAGCTACGGACTGATCTGGGCGTATTGACATACACGCAAGAGACAAAGTAAAACGTAAACCAAATTCGACGGTGTATTACAGACACTGTTTATTCTGAATGGAAAATGTTTATACAGATAATTACGTTTTAGAGTTCCGGATATAATTTCAAATGTGCTTCATGGAATACGCAACGTTTTGTATGATAGATAGATTTATATAGACTTTTGGCAAACTTGCCAAGCACTGGGGCACCTAAGGTCATTTAGCCCTGAAACGGAAATTGACAGTGGAAATGTTTGAAAGGTGTAACAGGAAGAAAACCTCAAAGCAGTTGCACTATGAGTCATTACGAGAGGGTGGACAGCAAGATGGAAGAGAGAGAATATGAATAGAGGTACAGTAAAAGGAATGAAAGGGGCCTGCAGCTAGGGGAATCTTAAGTAATGCCTATATTGCAATATTTTCTTTATTATCAAACTCCTATTTCGGAGGAACTACTGATTAGGGAATTATCAAATCTCATTTGCGTACCTGCGTCAGGATTCCTAACTTCATTACGTGACCCCTACTATATTCTGAAAAAAATTATTATGAGGAATGAGAATAAAACGCGTTACAATACAAAAATAATCTTAGTGTAAAAATTAATTATGCAAATTGAACTCAACTGATAGATTATCCATTGTTTTCCCCTCCTTTTTCAATTTTCGTACTTGGTCTTAATTGAAAAAACCTCCAAGTGGCATTGTATCTTTACTTCTTAATTTTGTCCTTTTTTTTGCGTCTTTGTTCATTAAGCATTATCATTAGCAGACACGATTATTCCATTAATTAACACCGTCAATACTTTACATAGTCATTTCGGTAATGATATTCGAACGCCTTTCCGCTCATTATCTTAATGTCACTAGTGCCTGAATGATCTAGTTTCACCATTTCATCGGATAGGGACAGCTTATAGCAGGATAACACGGGATATTCCAAGCTAGCCATTTTAATAAACGAAATAAGATATCCTTTTCCACAAATATGCTTAAGACCTTAGATGCTACCGACAATGAAATTAGGAAGCTAGGTTTTGGTCCGCGTGTGACTGTATGGTTGTTGTGACATTACTGATGAAGGAGGAAACCACATCTCATGTAACTTGGTGGATTTAATTGCCTATTGGGGGACTAAGGAGAAATCGACTTCGAGTGGAGAGTGGGATTTATCAGGTCGTTAACGATCTGGAGTAAGCCACCTCATGAATACATCGGCCACGTTCCAAAAAATTCGACCTGTCTAAAGGTGAGTTTACACTAGGTTTCAACCCCATGCTGCATGCGTAAGACTCAACGCCAACATCTCCCAAATTCTCGTTAGCCCCGCCTACTGGGCTGCTCATTAGGATGAGTTAGTGGTGTGGCGTGATTCTTGATGAGCAGTCCAGGAGGCGGGGCTAACAAGACTTGGGAGGAGTTGGTGACGAGTCTACGCATGCAGCGTGGGGTGAAGCCTGTGTAAACTCACCTTTAAGGACCACTGTCGTTTAAGCCTCTCCTTCTTAAAGAGGAACAGCTGTCTTGATTTCACCTAAAGTAACATGAAACGGTAGTGGATAAGACAAATAAATGGATGCAATGAAAACGATACAAAATATATATTATAAAGGTATGATAATAAAAAGAAATGCAAGAATTGCAGTTGAAGATCGCCAAGATTATTTTTGTTTTTCCTTTGGTTGAACGTGGCGCTTTCTGCTCTCCTTGAGTGGTCCAGTGAATTATGCAGCTAGACGAGAACTACCAAGAAGGCTTTGCAAACAACAAGCAATTAAAACTAAAGTTTTATTTTTTTCTTTGTTTTACTTAATCGCCTGTCCAACTTCTCACTTTAAATGCAAGCAGTTTTCTTTGAGGTTGCCTGTGACCTTACAGACCTTACAGACCTTACATCTTGTTCGGGTTGCCCCAGGTCCCTCAGTGTGAGGCACCTCTAATGTCTACCAGAGAGTTTGCTAGTACATCTTCCAGTTATATTTTGCATATTCCAATCTGGATGGTCTGCGATGTAGCTTAGATATTTGTCGAGCTTATTCTTAACACATCTACGCTCACTCCTGACATATTCCTCAGATGAGCTGGCAATGCATTGAATACACACTGCATTATCGATGCTGGTGCGTAGTGGATTAATGTCCTGTGTGCTTTCCTTAGTTTTCCTGGTATAGTTTTGGGCACTATTAATCTACCTCTGCTTGCTCTTTCTGATATTTTTAGCTCCATGATGTTTTCGGCTATTCCTTCTATCTGTTTCCATGCCTGAATTATCATGTAGCGTTCTCTTCTCCTTTCTAGACTATATAATTTTAAGGATTGTAGTCTTTCCCAGTAGTCAAGGTCCTTAACTTCTTCTGTTCTAGCTGTAAAGGACCTTTGTACACTCTCTATTTGTGCAATATCCTTTTGATAGTGTGGGTACCATATCATATTGCAATATTCAAGTGGGACTACGAACCATATGTTTTTATAAAGCAATAATCATGTGTTCAGCTTTTTTTTTGTTTTTTTTGTTTTTGAAGTGCCGCAACAACATTTCCCATTTTTCCATTTTTGCTTTACATTTTGCCAATAGAATTGCTATTTGATCATTGCATAATATGTTCCTGTTCATCGTCACACCAAGGTCTTTAACTGCTTCCTTATTTGTGATTGTCTCATTATTAGGTCCCCTATATGCATATAGCTTTCATTCTCTGTCTCCATAATTTATTGATTCAAATTTATCAAAGTTAAATACCATCCTATTTACCTCTGCCAACTCATATACTTTGTTAAGGTCTCTTTGTAGCACGTTCCTATCTTCATCACAAGTAATGTCTCTACTTATTCTTGTGTCATCGGCGAAACTACTCACTACCGAGTCCTTAACATTACTGTCTATGTCTTCAATCATAATAACAAACAGTAATGCAGCTAACACCGTACCTTGTGGCACACCGGATATTACCTTAGCTTCATCCGATTTCTCATCGTTTGCAATAACTATCTGTTTTCTGTTGTGTAAAAATTCTTGTTTTAACCATCTTCCTACTTTATCCACTATATTATGTTTTCTTTTTAAATTTTCTCGCTAATATATTATGGTCTACCTTGTCAAAAGCTTTTGCAAAGTCTAGATAAACCACATCTGTTTCATTTCCACTTTTCATATGTTTGTATATGTTCTCACGGTGGACTAACAGTTGGGTTTGTGTACTTTTTCCGGGTACGAGACCATGTTGTCCTATATTAAACAAATTATTTTTTATTAAATGTTTCATAGTATTTTTCTTATTACTCTTTCATACACTTTCATAATATGTGATGTTAGACTCAACAGGCCTATTAATTACTTGCCTATAGTCTTGATCCACTTTTGAAAGTAGGGGTAATATATGCTAATTTGTGTTCATCATAAATCTTGCCTGTACATACACTTTGTCTTAATAATACTACAAGTGGCTTTGCAATAGAATGAACTACTTTCTTTAACAAAATAGCAGGGACACCATCAGGCCCTTCAGCAGCTCCATTTTTAATTTCGTTAATAGCCTGCACAATATCAGCTTCATTAATATATTTGTCTGCTGAATATTCACTATTTTCGTCCCTTACTTCTATATCATTATCTTCATTATCAATTCTAGGGGTGAATTCTCTCTTATATCATTCTGCCAATTTGTTGCATATTTCCTTTTTTTCATTCGTTAATCTCCCTTCAATTCTTAGAGGGCCTATTTCTATTCAGCTTTTATTCATCTTTTTCGCATACGAGTATAATAGTTTGGGGTTTTGCTTGATATTTACTAGGGTTTTTTCTTCCAAGTCCCGTTTTTCATTTTCTTTTGATTGTATAATCTTTTGTTCTGCATTTTCTATCTTACTTTTTAGTTCTATAACTTTCCATGCATTTTTTCTTTTGCAAGACCTTTTTTCCACTTTCTGATTTTCTGGAAAGAGATCCTTCTGTCTCTTGGTATGCATGACTGAGGTTTACTTTTCTTCTTCGGTATATATTTTCCACTATTTTCTCTAATATTTTATATAATATCTCCTTATTTACCCTTATATCATCACTTACGAAAATGTTATCCCAATCTTTGTTTAATTCTTCATTTATTTTTGACCATTTTATATTTTTACTGTAGAAGTTGTATATTTCATATCCTTCTCACTTTTTCATTTCTTGCTTATCTCTGTTTTCACTTGCTTTGGAATGGACAGTTAATTCTATGATATTATGGTCTGAAATACTCGCATTATAAACTATTATTTCTTTAACAGAGAGAGAGAGAGAGAGAGAGAGAGAGAGAGAGAGAGAGAGAGAGGCGTTGGCAATTGTATGCTTTTAGAAATATAATGAGAGAGAGAGAGAGAGAGAGAGAGAGAGAGAGAGAGAGAGAGAGAGAGAGAGAGAGAGAGAGGCCTTCGCAAATGTATGCTTGTAGAAATATAATATAATGAGAGAGAGAGAGAGAGAGAGAGAGAGGTCTTCGCAAATGAATGCTTGTAGAAATATAATGAGATATGCTTTTAGAAATATAATGAGAGAGAGAGAGAGAGAGAGAGAGAGAGAGAGAGAGAGAGAGAGAGAATATTAATTCATTCCCATTCCCAAATTTGAGCTGAGTTACCCCGAGGGTATTTCACAACTGATATCTGTATTTACACAGGCAAATGAAGATTCATTCCCTCACATATATAGTTGGACGACTCCAACTATATATGTGATTCTTTTTTCCTTTCAGATTTTTCTCTGTTCTGATTTTTTTTATTTTATTTATTTTATACATTTGTTAAAAAATTCCTGAAAGCTGTTCAAGAAATATTTTCATTCATTCTTCATTTAAGCGTCCAGCTCATTTTTGTCATATCAGTAGATTTATAAGAATTAGTGTGGTTGGTTGCTGAAGGCTCAAAAGTGGGTCTAAGCTTCCCCTTATTTACCCAAAAGACTACGGGCAACAGTTGGGGGCATTTCCCGTTTGAATTAGACTTCTGGTGCCTGAGAAGATTACGTCATTAAGCTGATTTGAAACGAAGTATGAATAGTTAGATATCTAGCGCGCGTAAGTCTGAAGAAAGGGCGATTATGTTTAAAAGTTTGAATTCTTCTGCTTTATTTTTTTTTATGGTAAAAATATTGGTGAATAACACTGAAAAGTAGGAGTTGGGTAAGGGGGATTTGGGTATTTTATAAAGTTCAGAAAGCTTTGGAGAAGAAGTATTTTCTAAAAACGTTGATTGATAAACAGAATGATATTTGAATGCTCTACCATTTAAATATCTTTGTATTATTGCATGTATTTATATTCATCTGCATCTCACTACATTAATATAGCACATTTTTCTCTTCCCTTATCACAGTCTTAGTCCTAAATACATTCGATACAGGTTCAGTTATGTAATGATTTTCTGTGCTTTTCCTACAGCTAGGTACAGCTACTGTCAACTTAGGAAGCTACCAAAGAAGCTAATAACAGATGGACATAGAAGAAAAAGTGAAGTATATCTTAGTTTAAGCAGACCACTGAGCTGATGAACAGCTTTTCTAGGGCTGAGCCGAAGGATTAGATTTTTATTTACGTGGCTAGGAACCAATTGCTTACTTAGCGACGGGACCTACAGCTTAGTGTGAGAGCAATCTTAAAAAAAATATTAGCAGTCATGTATGCGTCGGAATTGACAAGGCTCTTAAAACAAGTAGTAATTGGGGCTATTCCTTCATCCATCTGATATTTTGTTAAATAGTCAGCAGTCATAAAATTTATGAATGATTGCATACGTTTTGCACCGGTTCATGTGACTACACGAGGTTTCTATGTTCTTTTCGCTTACTCGGGTAGTAAGCCTACACACTACTTTGTTGTTCTTGTTGGGGGTTGGGTGTAGGAAAGGTCTATGGAAGAGCCAACAAAGGTCTGAAAAGGGTGTTTCACGTCTAGTTAAAGATATTGGAATTCTAGGATGGGATATTCATGATTTACTTATTAGAATGAATATGTAAAAAATAAAAAAATGTGCATGTTAAACAGGACAGTACACTTATTTCTAATCAAATATAGCGTATTTATTTTAATTTTCGTTGGTGAAACAAGGCTCTATTTGACCATAGAATTTAGCATGTTTTAATTTACGATACAAGGTAGGAATATACTGCTTACAACTTATGCTTGAGGGGAAAATCTTACATGCGTTCCGAGTAAGATAGAGATCGGATCACGCCTTGTTTTTTTTAGCATGACTATTAATGTCACTCAAAGGATATTTTAGGATGATTTGTTCTAACGAAATTTCATTAAGTTTACAACTTATGCGTAAGGGGAAAGAATCTTGCATCTTTCCCGAATAAGCTGTAGGTCGGATCACGCCTTGTTTTTTTTAGCATGACTATTAATGTCACTCAAAGGTTTGTTCCAACCTTCATTATGGTATTTGACTGATTTACAACAATTCTCTGAGCCAGTTAATTACAGGCACTTACGTTTTTATATTAAGTTGTTTACTGTTACGCCATTTCATTAGTGTGGAAGTTTGTAATTATGACGTCAGTATCTCAAATATAATGAAAAATTACCCTGACACATTTTCGCAATTACGAAAATTAGTAAAATTACCCCCCAAATGAAGTTGGTTTAAATGTGGCATATAAAACTAACAAATAATTCAGATGAAATATGCAATTAATATGATAGGATGTAAAACAACAACCTTACAAGGTTATTTTATGTTTTTTTAAAACCCTGATTGGAGAGAGAGAGAGAGAGAGAGAGAGAGAGAGAGAGAGGTTCTATTTCTCATAGGACATGAGAACAATAATAGGACAGAAAAGAGAGAGAGAGAGAGAGAGAGAGAGAGAGAGAGAGAGAGAGAGAGAGAGAGAGAGAGAGAGAGAGAGAGAGAGATTCTACTTTTAATACCGGGCGTGAGTTTTGGTTATGATCTCAGAAGAATATTTTTTCATACGGTTGACCTGAGAACAACAATATCAAAGAAGCGAGAGAGAGAGAGAGAGAGAGAGAGAGAGAGAGAGAGAGAGAGAGAGAGAGAGAGAGAGAGAGAGAATGATTCTTTACGCAACACGTCTGACGCATGTGAAGAAGTTGTCAGATAAGGCAAAGAATAGATTCTTTACCGTCAAGAATTTGAGAAGACATTTCTTTGTGATCAACTTCAGCATTGATCTTTCGGGAAGCTGGATGTGTCCTTTTATCTTCCATAATGAAGGAAAAGTCCTTCGGTATGCTTGATCGTGGATGTCAGCCCTTTAAGAAAGCACATATCTGATGACATTCTTCCCTGGGGAAGCAGTTGATTTCTATTGACTGATACTCGTTTTTACATAGGTATTCGTTCCCTGTACTCGTAACTATTTTCTAGGAATAAAAAAAATACGATGAAAATGGCACAGTAACTCAGATGGCATATTTTCGAAAACATTCCATTTACACAGAGAGAGGGGGAGAACGTATAAAACTTGCTGTCACAATCTCGGAGGTAAAAATTGACGTGAGCGGAAAAATATTGAGATGACAAAGACCAGGAAAGATTGTGCACGAAATTCACTCTGAATTGTGTTTCAGATTCAATCTGGGTCGGATCTCAGTTGACCCAAGAATTTGCCGCCAAACATCCCAATTTGAGATGGAGTATCATATATGACCTTTTGAATCCCTTGCTGTGTATTGATAGGGGAGATTGAATAATCCTCCCGTGACAAAGAGCTCAGGAAATGAGGTGACATTTTTCGTAATGAAAGCTTACGTTCAATTCCCATCGAGGAATTGAGACATTGCCTCTCTCTCTCTCTCTCATCAATCTCTCTCTCTCTCTCTCTCTCTCTCTCTCTCTCTCTCTCATCAATCAAAATATGCATTCATGAATGTTGCTGACCTTAATTATATATTTTTTTGATAATGAAAGTTTACGTTTCTCTCTCTCTCTCATAAAAAATGTACATTCGAGTATGAACATTTACTTTTTTTTTTAAGTCGTTACGACCTCTGCCCTGAGCTTCAAAAATGGACCGTTTACTGAATTAGACCTTAGTGGGCTATCTTCCACTTGGAGTTTTGATGTACTCATAAATTACGTCCTTGTAAATAGATCGTAGCACATTAGAAAAGCAAAGATGATTATTGTGTTAAAGAAAAACAACAAAAAACGACAAAAACCACAAACAACAACAACAGCAACAACAACAACAACAATAATAATAATAATAATAATAATAATTAGATGTATTCAAATGTTGCATGAAAGATTTTACACATTTATGAGAGAGAGAGAGAGAGAGAGAGAGAGAGAGAGAGAGAGAGAGAGTACTTTCATGAAGTGGGGTGACCTTTGCTCTTTGGTTATTGTTTCCACTCAGTAGGCAATGCCTGACCGATTGGTCCCTTGATAGCAGACGAAATGGCTATGTTTAACGTGAAAATTGCATCAATGTTTTTCCCCTGGGCCATAGGATCCCCAAATTGGTTTTGAACCTATGAGGGTGAGAAGGCGTGATCCGACCTCCAGCTTACTCGGGTCGCGTGCGAGATTTCCCCTTACGTATAAGTTGTAAACATTATATAACTAACTTTTAACTTAACTTAAAATGTACTAAAATCTGTGGTCAAATAGAGCCTTATTTCTCCAACGAGAATTAAAATAAATACGCTATATTTTATATTAGAAATAATTGTTCTATACTGTATAGCATAACCAATATTTATTATTTACATTTTCATTAACTCAACTCCAAGCACCTTTTTCAGACCTTTTTAGGCTCTTCAAGAGACCTTCCCTACCTCCCCAACCCTCAACAACAACAAATAAAACAACAATTAGCGAGGTCGTTGTTCGCAGGGCAGAGTACATTAACGCTCGCATGAATTTACAAAATTTATCATTTACTTTCACAGAATAGTCATCCACTGTATTCATGATATTTATACATCGCTGACTTTGCTGCCTTTAGTGTTTTTGATATAATAGCCCTTCCTTATGTCCGTACCTATAGTACACATTATTCCATTCAAAATTCTGTCTGTCTGTTTATCTTTCTTCTTATTTATTCTTACGTAAAAGCACTAATGCATCTGAAAATGACAACTGCTTTATTTATTCTTACATAAAAGCATTAAAACATCTGATTATATGACAACTGCTTTTTTTATAAAGGCATTAAAGTTTTCACACAGTTCTCATTTATTCTTTAAATCTTCCTTTCTACGATTTTTACTTTTTTTTAATTCTTACTTTTAATTACATTTTTCTGTAATGGATGCCGTACTTTTTCTACACGAGTTGGTAAAAGAAATAATAAATAAAAACAAATAAATAAGATTACTGCACAATTTGCCCAACACGAGAAAATCAAACTTCATTAAAAAGTGTTTCGTTTGATGAGATTGCATCAGATACCATCAAACGATAATAAAGGGGGAGAGAGAGAGAGGAGAGAGAGAGAGAGACGAGAGAGAGAGAGAGAGAGAGGAGAGAGAATAGAGATTCCCAAAGACGTCATCCAGCGGTTGTTGTTCTTGTTGACATAACACTAATCAGCTTTGGGGATTATTAAACTTCCGGGATCCTTTACCTCCGGCCGCGTAATTTTGCTCTCTTAATATCTCCGTCGAAAGGAGATTATCATCTCCAACGAATTCGTTAGTTACCAATAGATTTTTGTCTCGCTTCCTTTGGAGTTGTAA
>NC_087204.1:18143219-18155037 GCF_015104395.2 Macrobrachium nipponense | reverse complement strand
TTTTTTTTTATATCTAAAAAACAAACAATTATTCGTCACAACCAGATGAAAAAAACAGCTCATCGTCGTATCGAGTTTCGCCTTTGCAATCAGATCCTGTATAAACCGTTTTCACGTTCGAACGAATAAAATAAACAAATCTTTTACATTGTAAAAAGTGATGGAAAGATCGTTTCTATTCAGATTTAGTTTCCTGGGCAGTTTCTGGCTTGCCTGCTAGATGAGACACCATCAAGTTATTGTTATTTTTTTAGGATTATGTGGGTGGTATACTAGGTTACCTAGAAAAATGTGCATTAGTTTGTAAATCTATATATATATATATATATATATATATATATATATATATATATATATATATATATATATATATATATACTATATAGCAACATTATTGTCACTGGAAGATTATATTTGCTATATTAGAAGTGATAGTCAGCTAAGAAAGAACACATGATATAACGACTTAGGAAAGCGTCATTTAACTTACTGACTGATGTTTGTTATTATTTGAAAATACTTATGACAGACAGACACAAAGGAACCTTGCACTCCTAATATCCGCGTCAAAAATCATCTGCAGGACAAAGAGTTGTCATCAAAGAGCTGTTGACAATATTCCCACAGGGTATAAAAGTCGTAAATAAAAGCCGAGAACCCAAAGTCGCCACAGTAAAAAAAAGTGGGGAAGACTTTAATTAAATCCCACGACTGAAAAATCTATCGACAAAAGTCCTTGACAAAATGTTGCGACAAAAACCGGTCAGTCTAAGGAACCTATACAAAAGTATCCGACATGAATTCGGCGTCAAAGAGACTTCGAAGGAGAGCAGTAGACATTTTCATAAACATTTCCCTAGACGCCATTTACGAAAGTCGTCAAAATCATCGGTTATTGATGTTCAGTTCTGAGCCATACTGCGACATCTCATCAAATATACCCATATACCAAGATCGAACTGTACGACTGCCAATAAATGTGAATGTAAAAATGGACAACTTCTGTAGTTAAGATTGCTTGAATCTCAGTATCATTACATCTCAAAATTAATAAAGAAAAAAAATCTTTGAATGCAAAAATGGACAAGGCAACATCTGAAGCAAAGATTGCTTGAATCTCAGTATCATAACATCTCAAAATTAATTTACAAGAAAAAAAAGTGAAATACGATCCTAAGAGTTCGGTTCGGTCATATCAAAATTTTGTTTTATTGCTGATGATTTTAAAACTTTCTAAATTTTGTTTTAGTTGCGATACTTTTACACCAAACCTGTCACTCTCTCACTTGAACGATGAGTACATTTCATTACACGTCTTCCTAAAAGCTCTTCCTTTTTAGCTCGGAAGTAGATGTAAACAGCAAAAGAATCGTGGCATTTTTTTAAAAATAAATAATTCCGATTTGCCCACGCATCGCGTAATTTACACTCATTGAAATAAACAGAAAACATCAAAGCGTGTAGGAAATTTAGCAATAGATAGGCCAAGACATTCTTATGTATTCCGCTGGATTAAATTATTCCATTCAATGTACGGAAATTCATGGCGCTCTTAAACGTGATTTTATCTCTGTGGCTGTGAAAAAAAAAAAAAAATCATTATAAAATATAAGTAAAAACTAAACATATAATTTTCTGTTTCTTGTTGCATATTCCATCAAGAATAATCCCATCTGTAAAAGTCCATGGCATGCTTAAAAACTAATCCAACGAGAGTGCAGATTGAAAAAATACACTAAGCCTCTTCTGTTATTTTTTTTGTATTTTTTTCCGCAAAATAACAATGAAAAAACGCGATAACCATGAATGAGATGAAAACTACATCGACGAGGATCTTTTAAAAAAGAATCTCTCTCTCTCTCTCTCTCTCTCTCACTTTAACTTTCAGCAGACGTCCGGGAATGAAGGTCAATTTCACAGCGTGTTAACCTCGACATGAAAGCTGCTGTGTCTGGTGACTTGCCTAGGAGAGAGAGAGCTATGGTAGATTCACATCAACCGTGCATTTGATGTCTAGGCCAGTCCCTTACGAACGCTCCTGATTGGCTGTTGATGACCCAAACGCAGGACTGAAAACTCTGTCTCTCGAGAGAGTCCACATGGGTAGGATCTATGCTCCACTTCTCCTGAGGGATACATCTTTTAGGAGAGGTGGAGCATAGATCATACCATATGAACTCTCGAGAGAGACTGAGAGTTTCCAGCCCGGTGATTGGCATATCAACAGCCAATCAGGAACGTCGTAAAGGACTGGCCTAGACATCAAATGCACGGTTGATGTGAATCTACTATATATATATATATATATATATATATATATATATATTATATATTATATATATATATATATTTTATTATTTTATTATTTGTTCTGAGTTTTTCAATACAGTCGCCTACAAAATGAACAGGGATGTGATAATTTACGTTAATGTTTTAAGATATAATAAATAGATACATACATATATATATATATATATATATATATATATATATATATATATATATATATATATATATGTATATATCTAGATATATATATATATACATATATTTATATATATTTATTTATATACATATTGTACATATATATATATATAATGAGAGAGATGAGAGAGATGAGAGAGAGAGAGAGAGAGGAGATGAAGATGAGGAGAGAGAGAGAGAGAGAGAGAGCAGCCGTTCGTAAATGTTAAACATTTATGTGGAGTTGATACCGTAGATATATATATATATATATATTATATATATATTATATATATATATATATATATATAACTGAAAGAGAGAGAATGAGAGAGAGAAAGTCTAATTAAAGTAGCAGTAGCTATGGAGAGGGTGGAGGGGGTGAGGTTAATATTCCTTGAAGTGTGTGGGGCCTCACTACATTTTCAGGGGGAAACGACACCTTATTGAGTGCCGTATGGCACTTAGGCCCGTAAGCACTATCGCATGTGGTGCCCACAATATGTTCCAAGTGCCAGAATGCCAGTTACTCTGCCTGGGCTGACGTTCTATATTATATATATATATATATATATATATATATATATATATATATATATATATATATATATATATATATATATATATATATAGAGAGAGAGAGAGAGAGAGAGAGAGAGAGAGAGAGAGAGAGAGAGAGAGAGAGAGTTTTCTTAGCACTTTTTTGTGTAAATGGTCTTTACTTTTACTTAGCGGCTAAGAAAACATCAAACGACATTAGTATGGTCAGTATCCATTATCTGATAGTGCAAGGTAACACAAAAAATCAAATCCAAATATTAAGTTAGCAAAGTTTTGCTCCTAATAATGATTTATTGAAAGAAACAATATTTTATTATTCAAATCCATGGGGGCCGTTGATATATCCATCACTGAGTATAGATAGAGTTCATGATAAATACAATAGGTACTTAAGACTGTATAAGTCAGTATTTTACTATTAAAATGAATAAATGTAACACATTCAAAATATTGACATATAATCTACACGAAACTGTAACTGTTTTTTCGACTGGGGACATGTACTTGAGGCAACAGTAAAGAGAAGTTGGCACCATTTTTAACAAATAACAATTAAATGCAAAGGTTGAACATCTAATTCATTTGCCTGGAATGATAATCATTTCATCATTATAATACATTATGAATACATCACGAATCAGTTATAATACGTCATGAATAAGTCCGACACAACACCGTTTAATAGGTGACGATCCTTAAACAAGCAACATCCGTTTAGAAAAATGATTTATTCGCATGAATGAAAAAGGATTCTTTTGTGCACACGTTAAACCAATAGCTTAAGCCTACATTCAAGTTTATTTGTATTAAGCAAACTCAAGTCCTTTAAGACTTCAAGCCGAATAAAACCTTATTCATATTGCCAATCAATTCCTTTTCCAGTACTCCAAAGGTTTTCCAGTATGACACGAGAACGTAAATAAATAAATAAAAAGTTTATTGAAAGAACAAGAGATGAAAATGGAATTTGAACTTGTGTTTTCCCGAGATTAAAGGTCGTATCGGAGGGTCCTTTGGCTTAACTTTCCCCGAAAAGCCTGCTATTCACCTGCTATTCACAGAAAAAGATAAAGGAAACTTTTCAAACGCTTGTTTATTCATTTCGGCTATACTTAATATTTAATCAAAATAATAATAATAATAAAAAATTAAATATGTAGACATAAGGCTGGGAAGCTGGGTACGGTTGCCATACAGTCTTGTCGACAAACTTGTTCTGATTTTTATTTATTTATTTATTTATTTATTTATTTTTTTAGTGGACTGTGTGCAACTGGAGATGATTACGTAGTTTGCGGAGAGAGGAGAGAGAGAGAGAGAGAGTAGAGAGAGGAGAGAGAGAGAGAGAGAGAGAGAGAGTTTAACTTCAGCGTAAATTTTTTATCGATGTTTTTGCTTTTAGTTCGTATGTATGTATGAATGTATGCATTATAATTATTATTATTATTATTATTATTATTATTATTATTATTATTATTATTATTATATAAATATTATTATTATTATTATTATTATTATTATTATTATTGGGTAACTCTCTATCACAAGAGTTCATAAAATGTTCCAAAAGGTAAAACTTTATAAGACTTTGTAAGCTATTTTCCTTTTACCGCTTTTTCCTTTTATACTTTTATGTAAATACCTATAGTTTTCTTTTTCTTAAACCTGAGACTGTTTTTAATTTTTATTCACTATATACATACATATATATATATATATATATATATATATATTATATATATATATATATATACTATATATATAATATATATATATATATATATAGTGAATAAAAGTTGAAAACAGTCTCAGGTTTAAAAAAATCAAATATAGGTATTCACATAAAAGTATAAAAGGAAAAAGCGGTAAAAGGAAAATAGTTTACCAAGTAGTACTAAAGGCCAAAATTATATACACACACACACACAAACACACAAATATGTATATAAAGTTTTATAAAGTTTTACCTTTTGGAACATTTTATGAACTCTTGTGATAGAGAGTGTTACCCAATAATAATAATAATAATATAGCAATAATAATAATGCATACATTATTACATATGTTTATATATATATATATATATATATTAATATATAATATATATATATAATATATATATATATATATATATATATAGATATATATATATATGTGTGTGTGTGTGTGTGTGTGTGTGTGTGTGTGTGTTTAGATAAACATATATATATATATATATATATATATATATATATATATATATATATATATATATATATATATATATAATATATATATATATATATAATCATAGTACAATGTGTGTATATGCTTGTGTACGAGACAATTCGAAATCATTTATAGCTACTTTGGGAGTAGAGGAAGAAACCGATATCGACAATCATAGCCGAGCGGCGTGGAACATTTTTCTGATTTTGTCAAATCGCCACTTAATGCTATTTTTCTGGTGCCAAAACAGACTGCTTCTTAATTGACAGCTGCTTTTGTGGCCGCGTAATATGACACGAAACATCGCTAGGAAAAAAAGTTACAATTCTTTTTTTTTTTTTTTTTTTTTTTTTTTGCTTTCTTTTTTGTGCTGACGAGGGAATTCCTTACAGAGCCTGGACTGATTCCCAAGAGGGGAGGGAAGGAAGATGGCCAGATATGGTCCAATAAATTGAACTGTGACATGTAATAGTGAAGAATGGCATTTCTTCTTATACCTACTATTTGACAGAATTTATAGTTTTGCCTTAGGACCTGCCCCTACTACTAGCGCGCCAGGGGCACTATGCTACTGCAGGAGGGTCTGGATAAAGAAATGAAAAAGTAACTTGTGCCAACGATTTTATATGCAAAAAGAAAATGCTGGCGTATCTTTGCAAATAAACGTATTTCTCTCCATCTTTACATCCCTTTTCGTTTTTTTATAATCTTATATGCTTGCGTTATTTTTTAAAATTGATGTATTTTTCTTTGTAGGCCATGTATTAGCAAGAACAAAAAGAGATTACTGTCTACTTTGTATATTTTGTATTACATCTCTTTTGGATAAATTTGTATTAATAGTTGTATATTTTGTCTATAAAAAACTAACTAAGTAATATAGTATAAATATATGAATTAAGAAAGGCTTATTACTCCTCATCAAATAGCTTTTTTAATGCAGTGATATTAGGATATGATGTGTGTGTGTGTGTGTATGTGAAATACAAATATAACTCCACTCCATGCTCTGTACGCTTTGAGGTTTATGCCCATACCTAATTCAGCCTTTTGGCCACGCCAGTGGAAATGAAAGTGATTATCAAGGAATAGGTCCTCCCGGTGATGCCAGCCAATGAAAGTCTTTTAACTCGTTGCATGTTAAACAGTACAGAACAATTATTTCTAATAAAATATAGCATATTTATTCTAAATTTTGTTGGTGAAACAACGCTCTATTTGGCCGTAGAGTTAGCACGTTTTAATTCACGTTAAGTTTGGAATAAAATGCCTACAACTTATGCGTGAGGGGGAAATCTGCCCGCGACCCGAGTAGGCTGGAGTTGGATCACGCCTTAGTTCCTGACATGGCAATTTTGTATTAATATCAAAGTTATGTCTCTTCTACGACGGTAGGGAAATAGTAAATAAATCGGTAACACCAATACAGAGAGAGAGAGAGAGAGAGAGAGAGAGAGAGGTGCAGTGGCCGGGGGGCGGGGGGAGAACAATTCCCAAACAAAATAAATGTCCTCCAATTCCCACTGTTGTATTGAGCTTCTTCCAGAATTCCCAGGAATGCTCCACGTTCAGCAGGGTCATGACAAAACCGGGTTTCCTGTGTACCGAGTGAGAGTGACTTTGGATTGACTATAGTCGATTGACCCAAGAGTGGCCGAGATTGGAAATATAAAAGGACGGCGGTAGACGAAAATGGGGCTGGAAGTGTCAATAAAAAAATATGGAATGAGCATTATATTGAGTCGACTGTATCAAAGAATCTTACCTTAGCGCTTTTATTTTGTTTTGTTGGATTGGTACACATCTATGTCTATATGTGTGTGTGTGTGAAATATGAGAGAGAGAGAGAGAGAGAGAGAGAGGAGAGAAGAGAGAGAGAGAGATTAAATTATTGAGGATAGATATTACAGTTTCATTTGGCTTCATATCAGGACAAATTTTATAATAATAATTTTCTTTCATAACACAAGAACCCAAGACTAAATCCAACCGTGGGCACTGCGTCTACAAAAAAGAAAAAAAAAAGGTAACGTACCTTACACAAAAAAAAAAAAAAAAAAAAAAAATCCTTACAGAGCTCTTGTCCTGTCCAGGAAAACAGGGAGCAGATGACACCTCTCATGAAATTCCAATTCGGGTCTGGACACGCGACCCTGCTCGATTTTTTATTTTTTTTTTTTTGTTTTTTTTTTTTTTTTTTTTATGGAATTGGAAAATCGTTTGTGCGGCATGCCATGTTTTTCTTGGGTCTTTTCCTCCAGTCATAAATCGGTAACAAATAGCGAAGACTGTACCCAAAGATCATCTGTGGTTGAGCAACAAGATGCGTTCGTTATCAAAAAACCTGTTTAAAAAAAAAAATTACTTGCGAATGAAATGTACTTGCAAAGGCAAATGGTTGTCAAAAGTACAATGTATTTGCAAAGGTAAATGGTTGTCAAAAGTAGCAATGTATGTGCAAACGCAAATGTTTTTCCAAAGTAGCAATAACTCTGGATACTTCAAAGGTGCGTTAGAGACATGAATTTCTAACGCACCATAAAATGGTGTACTGTATAATGTGTTTGTTATCGTTCATGCTCGGGATACTCTTGTAATATTGTTAGCTTGTCTAATAGGATCTATATATCGCTTCCAGCTTTTTCCTTTATAACTTCTCTTTGTTTCAGTGTGTGTCTGTATGTGTGTCTGTTTGGTCCCTAGCCACAAGTTTACTGCCTTTTGTTTTAAGTTTACAGACTTTTATAACATAAGACAAAAAGTCTATAGTTGTATTATACTTGCTAAAAAGAATTCCTAATGAATCTAGTAAAAGTTATTCTCTCTCTCTCTCTCTCTCTCTCTCTCTCTCTCTCTCTCTCTCTCTAAAATTTTGACTTGAGCATCAACTAGGTGATTCACTTCAGCAGTCCAGTTCGTTATTTGGAGATACCTCACGCTGAATGACCTCATAGGTCCCAGTGCTTGGCCTTTGGCCTAAATTCTATATTCAGCTCGACTCAGTTCAACTTGAGATATTGTGTTTTAGGGGAAGTGTTTTTCATAATATTCGGTAAGATTTATTATTGTATTTGTATCTAAATCATGGAGGTCATTGAGTCACTGATGGTAATTGTAGTTAGATATGCTTCAATGTTTCACCTAAATCAAGCCAGCTTTATTTTTATTATTGTATTTTATACTGAAATGGCTTGCATAAGCTAGAAAAATAAAAAAAGTTTATACCGCACTGACGTGTATATAATGAATTCTTGTCCTAATGCCGAGAATACATGAATTTTCAAATGCAATTACAGACAATGTCATGTGAGCTGTCTGCATAGCGACGACATAAATGGAGGGAGGTCAACCTGGACTTTCATCTGTGTATGCACTCAATCATGTCCGCTTATCTCTATCTCTCTCTCTCTCTCTCTCTCTCTCTCTCTCTCTATATCTCGTACCTCAGGTGGTACAGCGCGTCTTGGCTTTCAGTTGCCTGGTTGGGGTTACCATTATGACCTAGGAGTCAATTGCCTGGTTGGGTCACCATTATGACCTAGGAGTCAATTGCCTGATTGGGTCACCATTATGACCTAGGAGTCAATTGCCTGGTTGGGTCACCATTATGACCTAGGAGTTAGTTGCCAGATTGGGCTGTAGGTCCCGTTGCTAGGTAACAATTGATTCCTAGCCACGTCAAAATATCTAATACTTCGGGCCATCCCTAGGAGAGCTGTTTACCAGCTTAGTGGTCTGGTAAAACTACTACAATATATTTAGGGAAACTGCGTTGTTCTAATATGAAAGGATCGTCTTAAATGTGATTCCTTCAACTGTACACACTATAGCAAACTAAACAAATATTTTTAAAATGAATTTGACAGAGCGTACATCAATCTTTATAATGATACAACAATATTTTTTTAAATATACAAATGATTTTTTAATGAAAGTGATAAAATCAGTGTATCATTATTTAGGATGTAAATTCTTAAGAGATCAAATATTTTCCATATATAATCGTATTTGTCTTTTTATTCTTTTCTAAAAATAAAATTCCTTGCTTAAACTCATTTCCATTTTGTTGCAAGCAATAATGAATTCGTGACGTTGATTGCTAAACCTGTATGATATCTATAAACCATTTTTGGGATCAGAATTTTTACAGCTCACATTTTAAACCATTTCCCTTATATCGAAAAAAGGAGGAACTTAGGTATAAAAAAAGATTTTTTTTTTTTCAGAAAAATAGGAGTTTGCCTTTCTTAAGAATATTCCTCTAAAACATAAACAAACAAACAAAAAACTGCTATGGAAAACAGTTAAGAAAAGATAACAGCCTCTGTTCCCCTACGTTTAACTTGCTGCATTAATTATGGAATGTTGACCTCTGACCCTGTACCAAATGTAAATGAAGAACAACAATTACTCGGTACCCTAGAATAAGGTTACCTGCCACCAGCATACGTGCAACCTGGGGACGTGCTTTTATCCTCTTCGATATAGTCTTGTTTTATTATGTAAAGTGAGATACCTGTACTTCTATTAATCTGAATTAAGTTACAGCCACTATATTATATCCAAAATATGATACGGCGTTGTTAATATAGTGTTTATATTATTCATCACATTGCCTTAGTGTGTAGCCAGTATACTGCTGTCTGTGTATTTGCATGCTGCTAGGGAAGTGTCCCATACACCCACGTGCCAGCTGAGAATTTGCAAGACCTCCATAAAGAGATAAAAAGTTGAATATATGCTTATTTTCAGTTTATAAAATTATTTCTCTTCCTCTGTAAACCACTCCATAGCGGGTAACTGGCTTAATTATGCATTCAATTAGCCTTAGCAGGTTTCATTTTCCTATTTCATTAGTGGCCAGCAGTGGAAAGGTGTGGACACCCTATGAATGTAACTTGATAACGCAGGCAAAACTTGGGCAAAACGAAGCTCTGCAAATGACCCAGGTGGATGGAAATTTCATTAAGTTTGGCCTCAGATCCTTCATTCGGACACCACCATCGTCATCATCAGTAACATTTGCATTTTGACATTAGATTTTCCATTCACCCAAATTCTTCTGCATTTTATTAATTTTCCATCCTTCAGGATTCGATCTGATGTCTGCCATTAGGAATTCATTTTGGCCGATGGGTTTCGTTTCCATTTGAGATCTATGACTCACAATTTTACATCTCTCTCTCTCTCTCTCTCTCTCCAAAATATCTAAGCTGCATCCAGACCATCCAAGATTGGAAAATGCCAAAATATACCGGAAGATGCATTGGCAATTCTCTGGTAGACATTAGAGGTGCCTCACACTGAGGGACCTGGGAAACCCAAACGAGCTGTAAGTGTAAGTTGTAAGGTAAGGTAATGGTGTGTGTGTGTGTGGGGGGGGGGGGGGGGGGGTGGGGGGGGGGGGGGGGGGGGGGGGGGGAGGCTGTTAGTCTCTCGTGTTCTGGCAACAAGTGGACAGCTAGCTGTTCGACGAGGGAAAATATCATTATTGTTAATCAGGTTCAAGGGTTTATCCTACACTATTGTGTATTTAGAAAAAAAAAATTTGTAATAAAAAGAATATGAATAGAACATCTCTGAGAGTAAGTAGTCCGTCCTATGACTTCTTATCGATGAACCCACTGAGGGAATGAGATATTTACCGTTGAAAAGGAAAAGAAGTTACGACCGTAGCGACCATTCTAGCGATTATTAGGTTCAGCTCAGTTTAAGACCGAATCGATTGAATAAACACATATTTTCTGAAATGAAGCCGAAGTAAACGGACCATAAAATTTCACGGTCTCCTTATGATTCAAATCTCATTGGAAAAACAAATATTATATTTGGTTCAATACATATTCATACATATATAATGGAATCTCCATTTATGATGGAACAAAATATTTCATACAATCATTTATACATGACAAGGCCAAGGCAGAGAGAGAGAGAGAGAGAGAGAGAGAGAGAGAAAGAGATCACATCCTTTCACGTTCTATATCTCTCCACATATATATATATATATATATATATATATATATATATATATATATATATATATATATATATATATATATATATATATACATATATATATATATATATATATATATATATATATATATAATATATATATATATATATATATATATATATATATATATATATATGATATATACATATATCATATATATATATATATATATATATATCTATATATATATATATATATATATATATATATATATATATATATATATATATATATATATATATATATATATATATATATATATATATATATATATATATATATATATATATATATATATGTTATGGAGTGGTAGATTTCCATATCCGCGTTACAACTGGGTTTCAGATGTACTCCGTTTTTATGTGCATACTTATATATCCCTTACACATTACATAAAAGAGCGCACACTTGATACTTGCAACGTTGTCCATTTATTAATTTGCTTTTACGTATGCAAATAAAAACAAGTACATCTGAAACCAAGCTCCAACATGGGTAAGGATATATATATATATATATATATATATATATATATATATATATATATATATATATATATATATCATG
>NC_087204.1:18125719-18138219 GCF_015104395.2 Macrobrachium nipponense | reverse complement strand
TTTTCATTCTTGGTCTTAATAGAAAAAACATTGAGGTGGCATTGTATTTTTATTTTCAAATTGTTTTTAAATTTGTTTCTTCTTTGTTCATTAAGCATTATCATTAGCAGACACGATTATTCCATTAATTAACACCGTCAATACTTTATATAGTCATTTCGGTAATGATATTCGAACGAATTTCTGCTCATTATCTTAACGTCATTAGTGCCTGAATGATTCAGTTTCACCATTTCATTGGATAGTGACAACTTATATGCAAGATAACAGGGGATATTCCAATCGAGCCATTTTCATAAACGAAAGAATATACCCTTTTCCACAAATATGATTAAGACCTTAGATGCTTCCGACAATAATTTGGACGCTAGGTTTTGGCCCGCGTGTGATTGTATGGTTGTAGCGACATCACTGATGAAGGAGGAAACCGCATCTCAAGTAACTTGTTGGATTTAATTGCCTATCAGGGGATTAGGGTGAAATCTACTTCGAGTGGAGAGTGGGATTTATCAGGTCATTAATGATCTGGAGTAAGCCACCTCATGAATACATCTGCCAAGTTGCAAGAAATTCGCCCGTATAAAGGTGAGAATACACTAGGCTTCACCCCACGCTGCATGCTAAGACTCATCCCCGACTCCTCCCATATTCTTGTTAGCTCCGCCTACTTCTGCTCATTAGGGTGAGTCAGTGGTGTGGCGTGACTCTGGATGAGCAGTCCGGTAGGCGGGGCTAACAAGAATTTGGGAGGAGTGGTGACGAGCCTTACGCATGCAGCGTGGGGTGAAGCCTAGTGTAAACCCACCATAAGGACCACTCTCGTTTAAGCCTCTCCCTCTGAAAGAGAAACAGCTGTCTTGATTTCACCTAAAGTAACATGAAACGGTAGTGGACAAGACAAATAAATGGATGCAATGAAAACGATACAAAATATTTATTATAAAGATATGGTAATAAAAAGAAATGCAAGACTTGCAGTTGAAGACCGCCAGAATTATTTTTGTTTTCCCTTTGATTCAACATAGCGCTTTCTGCTCTCCTTGAGTGGTCCAGTGAATTATGCAGCTGGACGAGAACTACCAAGAAGGCTTTGCAAACAACATGCAATTAAAGATTACGTTTAATTTTTTTCTTTGTTTTACTTACCCGCCCGTCCAATTTCTCACTTTAAATGCAAGCAGTTTTCTTGGAGGTTGCCTGAGAGAGAGAGAGAGAGAGAGAGAGAGAGAGAGAGAGAGAGAGAGAGAGAGAGAGAGAGGCGCGTTGGCAAGTGTATGCTTTTAGAAATATGAGAGAGAGAGAGAGAGAGAGAGAGAGAGAGAGAGAGAGAGAGAGAGAGAATATTAATTCATTCCCATTCCCTGATTTGAGCTGAGTTACCCCGAGGGTATTTCACAACTGATATCTGTATTTACACAGGCAAATGAAGATCCTTTCCCTCACATATAGAGTAAGACGACTCCAAGATTCTTTTTTCCTTTCAGATTTTTCTCTTTTCTGATTTTTTTATTTTATTTCATACATTTGTTAAAAATTCCTGAAAGCTGTTCAAGAAATATTTTCATTCATTCTTCATTTAAGCCTCCAGTTTATTTTTATAAGCCCTATTTCCGACTTTATCTCGGTTATAGTTATGATTTAAAAGCCAGAGTTCCCATATCAGAAGATTTACTGAGAATTAGTGTGGTTGTTACTGAAGGCTAAAAAAAGTGGGTCTAAGCTTCCCCCTTATTTACCCCAAGCCTACGGGCAACAGTTGGGGGCATTTCCTGTTTGAAGTAGACTTGTGGTGCCTAAGGAGATTACGTCATTAAGCTGATTTGAAACGAAGCATGAATAGTTAGATATCTAGTGCGCGTAAGTCTGAAGATAAGGCGATTAAGTTTAAAAGTTTAAATTCTTTTTGCTTAGATTGTTTTTCTTGGTAATGGTGAATAGGACTGAAAGGTAGGAGAGGCGATGGGGGGCGGGCGGGGAGAGGGGGGAGAGGGGGGTGTGTGATTTGCGTAATCTATAAAGTTTAGACAGCTTTTGAGAAAGAGTATTTTCTAAATAATTGTTGGCTGATAATCATAATGATATCTGAATGCTCTACCATTGAAATAATTTTGTATTAATATACGTATTTGCATTCGTCTTCATCTTCTCATTAAATTAATATACCCCATTATTCTCTTCCCCTATCACAGTCTTACTCCTAAATACCTTCGATAAAGGTTAGTTATGTAATGATTTTCTGAACTTTTCCTACAGCTAGGCATATCTACTTTTAATTTAGGAAGCTAACATAGAAACTAATAACTGATGGACATAGAAGAAAAAGTGAAGTATATCTTAGTTTAAGCAGACAACTAAACGGATTAACAGCTCTCCTAGGGCTGGCCCGAAGGACTAGATTTTGATTTACGTGGCTCGGAACAAATTATTATTAGCAGTCACGCATGCATCGGAATTGGCATGGCTCTTAAAACTAGTAGTACTTGTGGTTATTCCTTCATCCATCTGATATTTTGTTAAATAGTCAGCAGTCATAAAAATGATAAATAACTGCATACGTTTTGCACCAGTTCATGTGACAACAAGAGGTTTCTATGTTCTTTTCTCTTACTCAGGGAGTGAACCTACAAACTACTTTGTTGTTGTTGTTCCTGTTGGGGTGAGTGGGAAAGTTCTATGAAAGAGCCTAGAAAGGTCTGAAAAATCTGTATCACACTGAGTTAAAAATACAGGAATTTTAGGAGAGGATATTTATGATTTATCTATTAGAATGAAAATGTAAAAAATAAATAAAGGTCATGTTAAACAGTACAGTACACTTATGTCTAATAAAATATAGCGTATTTATTTTAATTTTCGTTGGTGAAACAAGGCTCTATTTGACCATAGATTTTAGCACGTTTTAATTTACGTTACAAGTTAGGAATATACTGCTTACAACTTATGCTTGAGGGGAACATCTTACACACGTCCCGAGTAAGCTGGAGGTCGGATCACGCCTTGTTTTTTTTTTTTTGTTTTTTTTTTTTTAGCATGTATATTAATGTCACTCAAAGGTTATTTTAGGGTGATTTGTTTCAACTTTCATTATGGTATTTGCCTAATTTACAACAATCCTGTGAGCCAGTTAATTACAGGCACTTACGTTTTTATATTAAGTTGTTTACTTTTACGCAATTTAATTAGTGTGGAAGTTTGTAATTATGACGTCAGTATCTCAAATATAATGGAAAATTACCCTGACACATTTTCGCAATTACGAAAATTAGTAAAATTACCCGCCAAATGAAATTGGTTTAAATGTGGCATAAAAAACTAACAAATCAGATGAAATATGCAATTAATATGATAGGATGGAAAACAACAGCCTTACTAGGTTATTTTATGGGTTTTTAAAACCCTGATTGAGAGAGAGAGAGAGAGAGAGAGAGAGAGAGAGAGAGAGAGAGAGAGAGAGAGAGAGAGAGAATATCAACAGATTCTACTTTTAATACCGGGCGTGAGTTTTGGTTATGATCTCAGAAGAATATTTTTCATACAGTTGACCTGAGAACAACAATATCAAAGAAGCGAGAGAGAGAGAGAGAGAGAGAGAGAGAGAGAGAGAGAATGATTCTTTACGCAACACGTCTGACGCATGTGAAGAAGTTGTCAGATAAGGCGAAGAATAGATTCTTTACCGTCAAGAATTTGAGAAGACATTTCTTTGTGATCAACTTCAGCATTGGTCTTTCAGGAAGCTGAATGTGTCCTTTTATCTTCCATAATGAAGGAAAAGTCCTTCGGTATGCTTGATCGTGAATGTCAGCCCTTTAAGAAAGCACATATCTGATGACATTCTTCACTGGGGAAACCTAACAAAGTAATATTTGATTTATTTTAATATCTTCTTTGGACAGCAATTGATATTTCTATTGACTGATACTCGTTTTAACATAGGTATTCGTTCCCTGTACTCGTTAACTAATTTCAAGCAAATCAAAAAATACGATGAAAATGGTACAGTAACTTAGGCGTGGTATGCTTTCGAAAACATTCCATTTACAAAGAGGCAGAGAGAGAGAGGTGGGGGGGGGGGGGGCGGGGGGGGGGGGGGGGGGGAGGAAGGTATAAAAACTTTGCTGTCACAATATCCAAGGTAAAAATTGACGTAAGCGGAAAAATATTGATATGACAAAGACCAGGAAAGATTTTGCACGAAATTCCCTCAGAATTGTGCTTCAGATTCAATCTGGGTCGGATCTCAGTTGACCCGAGATGAGTATCACATATGACCTTTTGAATCTCTTGCTGTGTATTGATAGGGGAGATTGAATAATCCTCCCGTGACAAAGAGCTCAGGAAATGAGGTGACATTTTTCGTAATGAAAGCTTACGTTCTTAATTCCCATCGGAGGAATTAGACATTGCCCTCTCTCTCTCTCTCTCTCTCTCTCTCTCAATCTCTCTCTCTCTCTCTTCATATATTTTTTTGATAATGAAAGTTTACGTTCTCTCTCTCTCATAAAAAATGTACATTCGAGTATGAACATTTACTTTTTTTTTTTAAGTCGTTACGACCTCTGCCCTGAGCTTCAAAAATGGACCGTTTACTGAATTAGACCTTAGTGGGCTATCTTCCACTTGGAGTTTTGATGTACTCATAAATTACGTCCTTGTAAATAGATCGTAGCACATTAGAAAAGCAAAGATGATTATTGTGTTAAAGAAAAACAACAAAAACGACAAAAACCACAACAACAACAACAGCAACAACAACAACAACAACAATAATAATAATAATAATAATAATTAGATGTATTCAAATGTTGTATGAAAGATTTTACACATTTATGAGAGAGAGAGAGAGAGAGAGAGAGAGAGAGAGAGAGAGAGAGAGCACTTCATGAAGTGGGTGACCTTTTGCTCTTTGGTTATTGTTTCCACTCAGTAGGCAATGCCTGACCGATTGGTCCCTTGATAGAAGACGAAATGGCCATGTTTAGGTGAAAATTGCATCAATGTTTTCCCCTGGGCCATAGGATCCCCAAATTGGTTTTGAACCTACGAGGGTGAGAAGGCGTGATCCGACCTCCAGCTTACTCGGGTCGCGTGCGAGATTTTCCCCTTACGTATAAGTTGTAAACATTATAACTAACTTTTAACTTAAATTAATTAAATGCACTAAATCTGTGGTCAAATAGAGCCTTGTTTCTCCAACGAGAATTAAAATAAATACGCTATATTTTATATTAGAAATAATTGTTCTATACTGTATAGCATAACCAATATTTATTATTTACATTTTCATTCTCATAAATAAATCATAAATATCCTATCTTAAAATTCCTATATCTTTAACTCAACTCCAAGCACCTTTTTCAGACCTTTTTAGGCTCTTCAAGAGACCTTCCCTACCTCCCCCAACAACAACAACAATAGCAACAATTAGCGAGGTCGGTTGTTCGCAGGGCAGAGTACATTAACGCTCGCATGAACTAACAAAATTTATCATTTACTTTCACAGAATAGTCATCCACTGTATTCATGATATTTATACATCGCTGACTTTGCTGCCTTTAGTGTTTTTGATATAATAGCCCTTCCTTATGTCCGTACCTATAGTACACATTATTCCATTCAAAATTCTGTCTGTCTGTTTATCTTTCTTCTTATTTATTCTTACGTAAAAGCACTAATGCATCTGAAAATATGACAACTGCTTTTATTTATTCTTACATAAAAGCATTAAAACATCTGATTATATGACAACTGCTTTTTTTTTATAAAGGCATTAAAGTTTTCACACAGTTCTCATTTATTCTTTAAATCTTCCTTTCTAACGATTTTTACTTTTTTTAATTCTTACTTTTAATTACATTTTTCTGTAATGGATGCCGTACTTTTTCTACACAGAGGTTAAAAGGTTAAAAGATAATAAATAAAAACAAATAAATAAGATTACTGCACAATTTGCAACACGAGAAAATCAAACTTCATTAAAAAGTGTTTCGTTTGATGAGATTGCATCAGATACCATCAAAACGATAATAAAGAGAGAGAGAGAGAGAGAGAGAGAGAGAGAGAGAGAGAGAATCCCAAAGACGTCATCCAGCGGTTGTTGTTGTTGTTGTTGTTGACATAACACTAATCAGCTTTGGGGATTATAACATCCGGGATCCTTTACCTCCGGGGTAATTTTGCTCTCATTAATATCTCCGTCGAAAGGAGATTATCATCTCCAAAGAATTCGTTAGTTCCCAATAGATTTTTATCTCGCTTCCTTTGAAGTCGTAAGTGGTTGATTATATATACGATTCCGAGCTCACATAGAGGTTTTTCTTTCATTGCTTCTAACTGTTTCTTTGTGAAGAAACTGACGCTCCCACTCACGAGACGATGAACTGGTTGAATCAAAAGTTCCTCTGAGGAACAACCGTTCTCATGCAGCGAAGTATATTTGCTTTTCATTCACTTCTAAGATGCAAAATGCGTTGGGTCAACATCAATTCTAATACGGGTACACTTGATCTCTTACAGAGAAGCTCAAAAGGAACTGGAGGGTTGCTCGTAAAATGCAGGGTGAATATTTATTATCATTCCTCGGCCATGATCTATTGTGGTTTGTGGTCGTGTACGCTTTTACGTTTCTTGTGCATGGTTTGGATCTCAAAATTCTACTTTAGTTCACTACACTATTGGATAAATGGCATATATGTATTCCTTATTAACCTTTTCGGTATGTCTATAGAAGACCGCAGGAATGAAAAACCGATGGATGGATAATATAGTTAGCACTCACGATCTATTCGTGAACTATGTTGCTCTTGGTACAACTGTGTCAATGGTGACATATGTATTAGAAGGATAAAGTAGGGAGCATCAGGAATCACTAATAACATATGCAATACTGTTATTATTATTATTATTATTATTATTTATTTATTTTTTTGCTCTATCACAGTCCTCCAATTCGACTGGGTGGTATTTATAGTGTGGGTTAAGGGTTGCATCCTGCCTCCTTAGGAGTCCATCACTTTTCTTACTGTGCCGTTTCTAGGATCACACTCTTCTGCATGAGTCCTGGAGCTACTTCAGCCTCTAGTTTTCCAGATTCCTTTTCAGGGATCTTGGGTATCGTGCCTAGTGCTCCATGATTATGGGCATATCCCATATCCTTCTTATTTCTATTTTCAGATCTTGATACTTATCCATTTTTTCCCTTTCTTTATTATTATTAGTTATTAATTATTATTATTATAGGGTAATTATCTTGTTTTTTTCCCCAACAGGTAGAAATCATCAGACTAAAATATGCACAAATTATTAAAATATACAATATTATTATTATTATTATTATTATTATTATTATTATTATATTATTATTAATGATGTGATGATGATGATGATGATGATGATGAGATGATGATGATGATGATGATAATAATAACTTATTTTCCCCAAAAGACAGACCAAATCAACATTTTCCTTTGAACCAGGTAATCGATCAATGTTCGTAAAACTCCGACTAAAATCAGTTGTTGTTCCAATTGGAACTGTAATGAAATTATCAGTGATTACGCCGGCTAATAGCACTTTAATATAATCCCGTGTTAGGCCGGACGTGGTACTACTGCACTGAATGACTTGTTTTGGTTCCGAAATTAAATCATTATTTTAGCGTCTATTTAAACAGGGCACCGTACTCAATTGTGTGCTATTCTAAATCTGACTGCAATACATCTAAAAAAAAAGTTGTGTATTCATGCATATATGATTGGTACAGTATATTTTAGCTAAAAGGCTTTGAAGTATGCGGTGAAGTTATGAGTATTTTTTTTAGTGCACGGGAGGGAACAGAGGCTAAATAGAATAAATAGATAAAGAAATGATTCCGAAGAGGTCGTTATATTCACGTTAGAACGTATTAGAGACATACGTAGGAGTTGAAAGCTGTTCATTTCACAAAAACATATGATCTTTACAAAGAATGTTAACATCACGTAGTTACAAGTGGCGCCCACGTTCACATCCTCGTAGAGATACACATCAAGAAAAACACGACGAAAAACAAAACCAGGAAAAACATTGAAATACCTCGGCTTCTCCATTTCATGGACTGAATAGGATTCGGGGGAACTCGATTCGAAAGCGCTTAATAGAGATGAAGAACTGGCGGATTATTAAGGCAGTTTATAGCTGTCTTTATGGAAATTAACACACAACAATACAAACTTAACCATGATAAGAAGTTCAACTGTCAATTATCATTTGCCAGTTAGGGTGACGCGAATAAATAAATAATATATATTTTAAAAATTGCAATCTGCTAGACTGGAGCAGATAAGGGTGCATATTTTGTTTTTCCATTTCACTTGTTCAAGTATTCACACATAATTCCATAACACCTGAACATCTTTCACCTTACTGCGTCAAATTTCGTCCATTTTATTTCAACCCTTCTTTCTTCTATGTATTATTAGTTTTGTTTTTTTCTTTTGGTCAAAGAAAACGCATGGAGATTGCCTTTTTGTCCTCCTCCGTCCGCACTTTTTCCTGTCCGCCTCAGATCTTACGAACTACTGAGTCTAGAGGGCTGCAAATTGGTATGTTGATCATCCACTCTCCAATCATCGAAATACCAAATTGCAGCCCTGAAGTCTCATTGTTTTTTATTTTATTTATTTTTATTTTTTTAAAGGTTAAAATGAGCGATAAATCGTGCGACTGGCAAACGATAAATGACAAGCCACAACTGTGTCGCGGTTAAAGCTTCATAATGATAAAAGAAGAAGAAGAAAAAAAAAGGGAAAATGAATCATTCATCTCTGAAATCCACATTTTCCTAATTTATTTTATAAGCATGGTTGACAGAGAACTGTTAAAATATGATATTTGTCACGACTTCTTGTACAGTATGATTTTTCACAACATAATTGATTTAATTAGTTAAATTGCATTTAATAAAAGATGAATGTGATACCCGGTACTGTCTCGCGCATAAAGCATACGAAATAAAGCTAAGCAGATTATCAGTAACATTTGATCAAGGACAATGGTTTCATGTCTTGACATTTAACACAAAATGACGATAACAGAAAGCATAGGACGAGGCTTCGCAAGCAAGCAACTTCACCGGCCCGAGAGGTTCCCTGGGAATCCGAGTGGATAAATTAAGTCTTGGGCAGAAATAAGATCAATAAAACAAGAGAGAGAGAGAGAGAGAGAGAGAGAGAGAGAGAGAGAGAGAGAAAATAAACCCCAAAAAGGCAAAGAAATACGAGGGTAATTCTTCGGAGACGTCGAGTTTTCTGGGAACTGGTGATTCTCGGTTGGAGCTGCGCTGGGCAGCAATTGATGACATCATAGGGATCCTCTTTTTCAGTCCTGAAAGGATATTTGTCCCGAGGGCGAACTGTTTTCAAAGAGGAACCTCAAACGCAGTCAACTTTCTCCTCCTTCGATGGGATTGTCTCGTGAATGCAGACTTCTCATGCCTAAGTGTGAAACGTCTGTATTGTATTTATCACCCATTTACCCAGAAGATTAAATCATGGGGAAAGTGGATCACAGAATTTATGGGGAAAGTAGGTCACAGAATTTATGGGGAAAGTAGGTCACAGAATTTATGGGGAAGAAGGTCACAGAATTTATGGGGAAAGAAGGTCACAGAATTTATGGGGGAAAGGTCACAGAATTTATGGGGAAAGTAGGTCACAGAATTTATGGGGAAAGAAGGTCACAGAATTTATAACATCATATGGCTCCTCTTTTAGTCTTGAAAGACAATTTGTCCCGAGGGTCACAGAATTTATTGGGAAAGAATGTCACAGAATTTATGGGAAAAGTAGGTCACAGAATTCATGGGGAAAGTAGGTCGCAGAATGTATTGGGAAAGAAGGTCGCCGAATTTATGGGGAAAGAAGGTCACATAATTTATGGGCAAAGGTCACAGAATTTATGAGGAAAGAAGGTCACAGAATTTATGGGGAAAAGGGTCACAAAATTTACGGGGAAAGGTCACAGAATTAATAGGAAAAGGTAACAGAAATTATGGGGAAAGTAGGTCACAGAATTTATGCAGATCAATGACAGGCCTTATTGTTTAACCTTAATTAAAATAATGAACAGTGCTTGAGGGCAAAGATGTATTTATAGCGTCTATCAGAGTTTTCGTTTTCGGTTGATATTGAAGGATAAATCCTGAAAAGATGGCAATAGAAAACGGAAAGGGAAAACAAGGCGTGATTCAACCTCCAGCTTACTCGGGTAGCATGTTAAAATCTACTTTCAAATTGCGTGTTGTTTCACTAACGAAAATTAAAATCGATACGCTTTATTTTATTAGAAATAATTTTTAATGAACATTATTTATTTACTTTCGTCCAAATAAATAAATCATAAATATCCTATACTAAAATAATTCCTGTATCTTTAACTCAACGCGAAACACCCTTTTCAGACCTTTTTAGGCTTTTCCATAGGGCTTTCCTACCCGCCAACAAGAACAACAACAGCAAGAAGAAAAAGAGCAACAACAACAAAGTAGTTTGTAGGCTTACTCTCCGAGTAAGCGAAAACACTAGTGCTAGGGTTTAGAAGACACTAATAAGGCATCAGAGCAACGAAAGTATTTTTTCAGCTGACGAACGACCTACCTAATTTAATAACCCGAATATACACAGAAGACAGAATGAAATGGAGGAAGTATCCTATGAAATGACTTGGATTAATTAAGAAAATATCTCTGTCCAGATATTTTCTAAATAAATTAAACGCATAACGTCAGAATGGCTTGGAATAAGTTGAAAGGCATCTGTTTTTTCACAATGGATTTGAATATATCAAACTCTTTTGTTGGTCTACGTAAAAGCTATGTCTTGAAAATTCTAATGATTAAATCTTCTAAGGCAATTACGGGCTACTCTAGTAGGAGCAAGAGCCCATATTATTGTGGACCTGCAACCAATGCAACTATTATAAACAATGGCTAGAAATAGCAGGTGTATAACAACACCCCGTCGACAAACTGGACAACAGAATCTCATATTTATTCCGAATAAAACCCGAAGTGGTTCAAGGTCACGCTGCGTTTATTCAGTTCGGGAGTGCACCACCTTTCCCAGGACACTGCACCTCTGTCCACTGAAGTCATTTGCTGGTTTTTGAACCATTTTACGTTTTATCAATAACTTTTCTATCTTACCCTAGTGGAAATAAAACGTTGTTATCTTTGTATTCTGCCCTTTTTCGATGTCGTCATTACCCTGACCGTAAATTCAAGTAGTTTTGTAACGAGAATTGAAGGTGAAAAGGCCTAATAATAAGTTTCACGACTAGTTAAGACGCCTCGCAAATTCTAAATACATCTTGATGTTTAGATTAGGTGTTTAGGTGTTCCACAAGAAAGGAATTTATTGGCATTTATTGTCATGAAGAATATTACAGCCTGTAATATTCTTCATGACAATAAAAGCCATTAAATTTCTTTTTTGTCGAACACCTAAACACCTAAATTTAACATCATGCTATATTTACAATTTACAAGGCGTCTTTACCAGTCTTAAAAATTATTAACAGGCATTTTCAACTTCAATTCTCGTTACAAAAACGACTTGAATACCAAAATAAATTATTAAGCATATCCTCGAATTCCGATGTATCATAAATTTCAGATTTCATAAATCTTTATGATGATTTGCATTTGATACTGCAACAATGGTCCCTCGTGGCTAGTGAATGTATTAGCAATTTATGAAGATGTTTTTTTCATAAATCGCTGAACGAAAAAAAGAGGTTTCTTTAAACCTTCAGCAAAGATTCTTTTGAATGAATAAATCGAGTGCTACAGTATACCCTCGGTGTTGTCAGAATTAACAGAGAGAGAGAGAGAGAGAGAGAGAGAGAGAGAGAGAGAGAGAGAGAGAGAGAGAGAGAGAGAGAGTACACGACGTGCTTTTCATGGGGTCCTAGTTTTTACAGGCACCTTTGAAAACTTGTACAAAACGACCAGGATGAAGCAGTAATCGACAATTTTATTAAAGCCTTCGGTTGCCATCGGCCTTCGACATTGTGGCTTCATTCCAAGAAGTAATAACAATAGATCCTCTAAGAGTTGGAAAACTTCTCTCAAAGTGAAATTGAGAAACTTTCCCAGACAATTTCCAAGTCTATCACACTTTTTTATCACGCTCTCCTCTCATTCAATTTTTTTTTTTTTTTTGGGGGGGGTGGGGGGGTGGGGGGTGGGGGGGTTTCTGGTTGGGCTCCATATCTTCACTTCCAAACTCGGTAAAAGAAGGCAACTCTTCAGAAATTGTCAATAGTGAACTAAAATATATTTTATTACCTCAGTCATCTAATTTGTACTGTAACAAATTCTTCCTAAGGAAATCTCAAGCGTCCAAAATCCACTGAGTACGAACGAAAGGTTTCCTATAGTATTCTGATTCACATGAATTCAATTCAATTCTGAACTGGAAACTTGTTAGGTACTTTCGTGGTCCTTCTGAGCTTTCAGTAAG
>NC_087204.1:18113219-18118219 GCF_015104395.2 Macrobrachium nipponense | reverse complement strand
CCGGTTGCACCCCGTTATTTCTCTCATTCCGTTATTTGAGATCTTAAACGCCCCCCCCCCCCCCCATTCATTCCTAATATTGCTCTGAGGGCCTTATTTTTTAAACGCTAAGGTAGTGCCGTCAGTGGACCTCATAGGCGGTGCACTGTAGGCATTTACTTAAGGTTCTTTGCAGAGTGCTTTCGGCCCCTAGCTGCAACCACTTTCGTTCGTTTAGTACCTCCTTTCATATTCTCTTTCTTCATCTTACTTTCTACCCTCTCCTAACACTTCATAGTGCAACTGCTTTGAGGTTTTCTTCCTGTTACACCTTTCAAACCTTTTACTGTCAATTTCCATTTCAGCGCTGAATGAACTCATAGGTCCCAGTGCTTGGCCTTTGGCCTAAATTCTATATTCAACTCAATTCTAGCTAAGAACTTATTATCCGAAATCAATGTACTGTACCACGATTCATGCCCAAAAATTCAAAGTATACTTCTAACGGTATAGCAAGAGTACAAATCCACTCGCCCAAAATATAAATTAGATAAAAATGAAAATTAAAAAAATGCATTGTATTGTTTCTAAGTACAAGATGCTCAAACACTATTTACGCGGCTTGCCGGACATTCCTTACGAAGCCTTCTTTCGCTCACAACATCGTCTATAGGGCGCCGCCTTCGGATCTCGGTCGCATCCCTGGGAATTTCGGCTGATCTTGGAACCCGTTTTCATTCCCTTACTAGAGGCGACGAGATCCTCCTTCTCTGGGAGAAATGGCTCCCTAAACGATGTGTCAGACTCAGGGACGCTACCTGGGGTCAAGAGAGATGAAGACGGCTTACCTTTCCTTCTTTCCAATAGCGAAAATATTTCCAGTTCTTTGGTGCTTGAGATACAAGCAAAGTCGTCATTGGTTACCCAAATACCGTTTAATTTTCGAAGACTTCAGCTAACTTAAAAGGTCCGGATATATTTAGAATTGAACCTATAGGGACAGTTAAATACTACTTATTTTCAGGGCTGGTGATTTTTTCTATTAAAGAAGAATTTTAAAAAATCTGATTTATTTGATTTTTTTTTAATTTGATTTTTTATTTTTAATTTATTTGGTTTTTTTATTCGTTATATGTTTTTGCAATACTTTATTTCATCAAAATGTATTTTATGACAGAATTACTAATGATTTATCTTTTAGGTTTCCAGTTCTGGCCTAAAGTATGTAGTACTTGCAATTTTTTTATATCAAAATAAATAGATGCAGCACAGTTATGCTTAAGTTTTTATTAACCTCCAAACCATATTTTTCAACTTGTTTGCTTTAAAAAAAAAAAAAAAAAAAAAAAAAAATTCTTAAATGAAAAAATCCATGATTTAATCACTTGATTAAATCAGTTTGATTTAATCATTGCCAACCCTGCTTATTTTTTTTGTTATTAATTTCTCGCTAATTCTAACGAAACCGATGGGAATACAAATTTTCTATCTTTCTAATTTTATAGTTGGACATAATTCCACGTGACTGAAGTGAGGTTATTGATTATTTCAATTCAAAAATACTTCAAGAAGAAAGCTTTTCAAAGTTATTTATATAACAGCTCATTTCTTCAGTGCGAATACAAATGATCATAGTAAGCTGCATGCAAGTAGTCTACTTAAAATGTAAAATATCGGTTTTACTAGCGATTTTAATAACAAAACAAATGTAATGTTAAAAAATTTTTGTTGCAATTACCTTAGAGTAGTTTACTTGAATATAAAATATCGGTTTTACCAGCGATTTGAATGTCGCAAAACTGATGTAATGTTTAAACATTTTTTTCAGCAATTAGCAAACAAAATAACGGGGGCAAAATTACACCAATTGTACGTAAAAAGTACATTCATATCGAGCGTCCTCAAAAATACGTATTACCGTTGTCCTCGCGGTAATGGAATGAGAACACAGTGTACGCCATTGCTCCTTGTTTCACAATTTACGCTATTACCAGAACCGCTTCCCAGCAATGAAAACGGAGTTTTAATTTTACGATACAGAAAATGTAACCAATTCGGGCGGAAGCGTAAATGGCACATTATCATTGTTGTTATCATAAACTTCGTGTGTGATAACAAACAAGGCGGCATTTAACCTCGAACGTCCCAGGAGAAAAAGGGGCGACTGTATGTGTGTTTTTATGTATATATAGTATGAATATATATATATATATATATATATATATATATATATATATATATATATAATTACGATTACAAACACATACACACGATATACATATTGTGTATATGTTTATGATCGCAATTCTCTCTCTCTCTCTCTCTCTCTCTCTCTCTCTCTCTCTCTTTTTTTATATTACATATATATATATATCCCATATATAGATATAGTATATAAGATATATCTATATATATATATATATATATATATATATATGTGTGTGTGTGTGTGTGTGTGTGTGGTGTGGTGAGAGAGAGAGAGAGAGAGAGAGAGAGAGAGAGAGAGATAATATATATATATATATATATATATATATATATATATATATATATATATATTTATATATATATATATATATATATATATATATATATATATATATATATATATATATATTACTACTTCTAGGGCACAATTTTTCACGGATACAACATTCATTGAATAGAATGGCTTTCTCACTGTTAACCAGCTTTTTTGAAATTGCTTCATATTTTTCTAATTATTTTCTTTACTTCATTGTTCAGGTTACTAATGGACACATAAGGGGTTTTCCATTTCCTCCAGTATGTACACGCGACAGCTGTTTCGTCAACCTATACGTATTGACGTTTTCAAGCGTACTGATACAAATATGTTGTTGTTGTTTAGGATTAAGCTGGCTTTATGCCAGCACGGGCTCTTGCTCTAGAGCAGGCCCGTAGGTCATTTGAATTTTTTGGATGTGGAAAGGTGATTTTTAAGGATATGAGGTGAGCCTTTATTTTATGATTCTATGGGTTATGCACGTGAAATGAAAATATGATTTGAAAAGGAAAGGAAAGGTGAACAGGCAAGGTTACAAACCCCTTTAAACCCGTAAGGTACCCATTAGTAGGAGATAAGATCGATAGTAGCGAGTCCTGGCGAGTCAGAGATAGCCAGTAAGGAAAACGAAAAATTTATAGTCGTAGAAAAACGGAAAAAAAAAAGCACATTAATCTATGGAGTTCAAGTACCATATTTCACTTAACGACAATAGAATAAACAGCGCCGATCGTTAGTGATAGAGATTCGGCGAGAGAAAAACGAAAATATTATAAGTTCTAGAGAAAGCAAAACAAAAGTAAACAACAGCTTAAGCAGTAGTTGAGTGACAGTTGAAATATTCGGTCGTTAGACGTGAGGCGGCCGGCGAAAAACGGAGGGGAAAGGAGGATTGTTTAGTAAAAGAAAAAGCAGTTAATGCTATAAACAGCACTTTTCTCGAAGGAGGTCATCTGGAACTGATCTCTAGGTCCAACAGAACGTGGACGAGCTCAGAGAACAGTTGATGGATCGTTATTCTATTACAAGAATGGGTTTTTGCCTTCGAGGAGTTCTGAATCGAAATTCAGATTGGAGGAAATCATCTGGGAGGGAGATCTCAAAGTTGAGGGCTTCCTGGAAGATCTCTTTGAACAGTCGGTCGTTGTAGTATTGGTTGTCGAGTAGAACTCTGTTAATGAAGATTTGGAATTCGTCGTAGGTCATCAGGAGCTTGTGAATTCCTTGTTCTCCTACGAACCGGAATTCACTTCCAGAGGCGACTGATCTGAGTTTCGGTTTGCAGGTCTGGATTCCCATGTCTTGCTTAACTGGGAACTCCTCTGTTTGTGTTCCAGCTTCGGCATACAAAGCGGGAGCTTCTGTGATTGTCTCGACCTGCATATCTTCAACTGGTTGTTCTGGTTGTTCTGTCTGAGTTCCTGCTTCGACACGAGCAGGAGTCGGCGTCTTCGGCGATGCAAAGGCTGGAGGAGTAACCTGAGGGTTGGGGGAATAAACTGAGGGGTAGAGGAAAAAACCTTAGGGGTGGGGTTCGGGGGGGTGGAAGGGGTTTTTTGGTTTGGGAATGGAGGTTGGAGCGGGAAGGAAAGATGAGGGGTTTGGGATATAATGACGTGGTTTTTGGTTAGAAGGATGAGGAGTTTGTGGTGGAGGAGGTAGGTTGGTCCTGGGATCAATCCTTGGTTGGCTTGGAGGTCGTCTTGGGGGCGGCTGGCGTCTTGAGGTCTTACAGGTGGTGGAGTTATGCCCTTTATCCTCCAGATGCTCCAGTCTGACAGGGCATCCTCTGAACCATGCATGGTGCGACTGGTGACAGTTGGGGCATCGGGCAACAGTGTGGCCCTTTGATTTGAATTTCTGGAGGCAAACGTCAGTTTCATGTTTCAAGCTGCATATTCCGCAGACGTGGTGGGAAGTACATTCTCTCCTGTGGTGTCCGTACTTCTGGCACTTGAAACATCGAAGTGGCTCAGGAACGAAGGCTTCTGTGTGGTAGGTGCCGAGGATTCCGAGATCGATGAAGGGAGGGATATTACCCTTAAATGTTGCCTCCACCTTCAGGGTTTCCTCAGTCGTGGCTGCGTCTTTCTTTACTGTGCATCTTGATGCACTCAGGATATTTGGTAGCTGGAGATTCTTTCAATGGGAATGTATCTCGGGACTTTACAAATCATCCCTTTTGTGATTTTATCTGCAGGATCTAGGAGAAGGCAGGAGGGGTCGTTGCTGAGAGGGGTCGGCTGAAGCTGGGTCTTTAGGGGAAATTATAAATTCCCCTTTCAGATTAGGTCTGGCATGAAGTTTTGCTTCGGGATGTTTATTCTCCAATGCTAAAAACAGCTGCATATGACGATTGGCCTTGCGATGATATTGCCTTATTGAACTTGGGCAGTGTGGAGGAGAGTTTGCAGGGGTCGAAGTTGAGATGGTGTCGAAGGCCCAGGGACGTTGATGATGGTCTTCAAAGCTTTCTTCCGCTTCTTCTGTACCATCT
>NC_087204.1:18093219-18105719 GCF_015104395.2 Macrobrachium nipponense | reverse complement strand
CTTGACTTTGTCAATCAACGTCACGTCTGGTCTGTTTTGCACGTATCACCCTGTCTGTTCTGATACCATAGTCCCAGAGGATCTTTGCCTGATCGTTTCTATCACTCCTCAGGTTGGTGCTCGTACCACTTATTACTGCAAGGTAAGCTGATGTTTTTCTTGCACAGGCTCCAGTGGAGGCTTTTGCCACTGAATCATGCCTCTTTTTGTACTGGTTCTGTGCAAGTGACGGGCATTCGCTTGCTATGTGGTTTATGGTTTCATTTTTCGTATTGCACTTCCTACATATGGAAGGAGAGATGTTATTTCCGTCTATCGTTCTTTGAACATATCTGGTTCTTAGGGCCTGATCTTGTGCCGCTGTTATCATTCCTTCAGTTTCCTTCTTTAACTCTCCCCTCTGTAGCCATTGCCATGTGTCATCGCTGGCTAGTTCTTTAGTCTGTCTCATGTATTGTCCGTGCATTGGTTTGTTGTGGCAGTCCTCTGTTTTGTCTGTCATTCTCCTGTCTCTGTATATTTCTGGGTCTTCGTCTACTTTTATTAGTCCTTCTTCCCATGCAACCTCTTCAGCCACGCGTCTTCACTGGTTTTCAGATATTGCCAAGTGCTCTGTTTTCGATGTTGACGCAGTCCTCTATACTTAGTAGTCCTCTCCCTCCTTCCTTTCGTGTTATGTATAGTCTGTCCGTATTTGCTCTTGGGTGTAGTGCTTTGTGTATTGTCATATGTTTCCTGGTTTTCTGATCTATGCTGCGGAGTTCTGCCTTCGTCCATTCCACTATTCCTGCCGTGTATCTGATTACTGGCACTGCCCATGTGTTTATGGCTTTTATCATATTTCCGGCGTTGAGTTTTGACTTGAGTATCGCCTTGAGTCTCTGCATATATTCTTTTCCTGATCATTATTATTTATTATTATTATTATTATTGATGATATTATTATTATTATTATTATTATTATTATTATTATTATTCAGAAGATGTGACCTGTTCATATGGAACAAGTCCACCACCTAAGGGGCTATCGACTTGATATTCAAGCTTCCAAAATGGTACTCGTTAAGAAGTAAGACGAGGTAAAGGGAAACAGAAAGAAGGGACCACACTTATCAAAATAAATAAATAAACAAATAATCAACAAATAGATAAAAATGTATTACAATACAAGGAGAATGGTATTAGGGCAGTAATGTATTGCACGACCGCTTGACCTTCTGAAGTTCCAGATTCACGCCTTCCTCTGGAAGTCTGGCTGTTCCAGAGTCCAGCGGTGTGAGGAATAAAGCGCCTCTGGAACTGGGACGTTCGACACAGAGGCGCAGAGCTAATCAGACTTAGCTTCCAGTTTCCAGGAGCTCTGCAATCGCTGGAATTCGAATTTCATGTTAATAGTAACGCACGGGAATGCTTCATTAGATTCCAGGGACCTGGAGAGATCTTGCTCTGAGTCTCTTGAGATCTGATAAACTAAGCCAGACATGATTGCAAATTGCATTTGGCCCAAAATCACTACGCGGGACAGATCTGTGATAATTAGTGGATGTCTGCTTGGCTGGGGCTTTGTCAGTAACTGACTGGAATATTTCCTCGCAAGCTAAATCATTTGCTAGTCCTTGTCTTCGCAGCTGCATCGACAGCTTCATCATGAGACCTTTACGAATACAACGATGAGTTCAGAAAATCAAGCTGACGATGTTGCTTGTTGGGTTTTCAAGATTTATTTCTGTGACTGGTCTTAAGACGTCGAGTGGGTCGCATTCTATTTCCTATTTACGTAAGATGAATCTTCCCGGAGAGAGAGAGAGAGAGAGAGAGAGAGAGAGAGAGAGAGAGAAAGGGGTTATCTCATAATCAAGACAACTTCGCCCCTAAGACATTATGATAATCCTACTATCATCTCTCTCTCTCTCTCTCTCTCTCTCTCTCTCTCTCTCTCTCTCTTTTAACTTTAAGTTTCTTTGACCTCCTTTGAAATTTCCATTGATTACTGGAACTCCTGGAAAAGTTAAGCAGAGGAACTCACAATAATCTTTACGTCCCACCAGAGTTACGAAGGACTGGAAATATGAGGAGAGTCTAATTCATTTTCATTTCAATTACAGAAGAGTTTATTCTTCAAGTTTGAACAGATTACATATTCATAACACATCAGAGCTCTCGCATTATTTTATTTTAATTGGAGTGTCTTTTTTCAAAATATTTTCCATTGTGTTCGCGAAAATCATTAAAAATAATCAGGATTACCAGTATAATTGAATTAATATATTAACAACGGGAGCCTCGCCCCCGCTATTTTCATATTTGGTATGCGTTTAGCCATTGTGGAAAGCGAACTGGTAACACTCAGTCCCTCCCCTCTCTCTCTCTCTCTCTCTCTCTCTCTCTCTCTCTCTCTCTCTCTCTCTCTCTCGGCGATCACTGGCAATAGCTCGCCCTCTCTCTCTCTCTCTCTCTCTCTCTCTCTCTCAACCTCCACTCCATTATCTAAGGTCACCAAATCAGAGTCGGAGCTACAAAAATATATGTTTATTGAAAGTAAAGTATTAATTGGATAACTCAGGTTCTTACAGGATAATTAATAGAACGATAATTCACAGTTCAAGTCTCACAGACAACCCCCTGGTATTTTAATAGTCTTAATCAGTAATTAGTCACACCAATTATCTCTTCACCAAAACACAGTCCCCTCACTAGGACACTTAGTCCCCTCACTAGATACGCCTGTTTAAAAGACAGGAGAACACACTCGTGAGCACACACGATTGTAAAGACAAAATCAAATGATCAAATGAAATATAACATCTTTACAAAATATCAAAGTAAGCGACAAGCCAAAACTTGGCTAAATCACGATAACTCACCCATTTGCAGCTTGGAATGTCAACACTGAAACAAATATAACTTTCACAGAGCTATCCCGGCATCTTGCCTTTTATCCCGTAGCTGTCTCCCTAGTTCTTGGCTAAACCATGCCATTAAGAACGGACATGGTTCGTACACGTACACATGAATTCACACTCTTCAGTAACTGGTCGCAGCCAGTTTTCAAAGGCACCACGAATAAGCCCTCATGGCACTGATATGCTTAGGCAAGGAACTTTAACATCATACCACCCAAAAAAGAGTTATCAGCATTCTTAGGTTGTCGCCCGGACTCTCTGTCTCCAAGGAAGTTAAACATGATGAGTCTCCAATTTCTAAGAAATGTCACAACGATACATATTATCAGTCTTTATTTATTACAAGTATAATTAAGTTATATAGTATGACAATATGAAACGACCTGATTGACCCAGATAAATACGAGTCTTATTCTTTTTGCCGAAGAGTAAATAAGGTTTTTTGAAACTAAATATCCATTTCCAGCGTTTCTAAGAACAACCATTTATTTTCTTTTACGGTTATTATTTTCTTTTGTTTTTATTATTATCTTTTTTTAGACCTTTAGTTCAGTCGACCAATTCCTTTAAGGATAATCGAAGCCATTATTCTTCACATCAGACATCGTTTAAATGTATATTTGTTTATTTTTACTTTTTTTGTGTGTGTGGATTTTCTGTACTGTTTAGAATTTCCAGTGCTCTTTCAATGGTAAGACTGAAATAAATAGCCCCGCCTCCCCTGGCCGCCAATATTCCCTTATTCAAGTTCTGCTTCATTACACAATAAAGACTAAAATATGGACAATTTCTGGAGCAGATTCCTCGTCACCAGCGGCAACTAATATTGCTGTTAGTTTTTCAGCTCGGAACTGGTGTGTCTCGTCCGAAAAAAAAGAAACAGTGGACCCCCATGAAAACTCTCTTTTAGGTAAATTGATGCCTTCCTATATTGGCCCTCTGGGCACCAGATAAAGGTCGATGCCATATTACCAAGTCAAACTGAATTCCAACTCTTTCATTCGCCCCCAGATTTATGCAACCACATTTGTTCTAGTATATGAATGATTATAACCCTAACATCAAGTAAACAAAAAACAATATCACCAAACCTTAATTCTAAATCGACATCGAGAATTATTGCGCTGAATTCTCTGGGTCACTGGGTTACGCCTTCCGAAATTAGGGAATAATTCATGACCGGTTTCTGGAGAGGCCCTCGCTGGGACGGTCCAGCGAATTGGCATTTTACTTGTTCTTGCCAAACGGAGGGTTTTTTTTTCTTTTCTCCTGTATGTCGGAATAGTTTAGCAATTAAGAATCAGAAGCAAAAACGTGATCACCAACTGCAGTTTACTTATTTTGATGCCTTTAAAATGTCTGACGCTTTCATTGACTCTGGTTAATAATAATAATAATAATAATATAATAATAATAATAATAATAATAATAATAATACTATGCTCGAAGTAAACCCTCTTTTAAAACATGTTTTATTAAAAGTAATTGTTGCTTCAGCTGCATTAATTAGGAAAATAGAGAAGAACCTATATAAAATTAATTCAGCTGAGGCAGCAATTACTTTTAATCAAATAATAATAATAATAATAATAATCAATAATAATAATAATAATAATAATAATAATAATAATATATGAAGGTAGGAGACCCTCTCTTAAACATAGGGGTTTTGTTAAGATTGATGGCAGCATCAGTGGAATTGATTTTTATATATGGTCTTTTCAATTCTTCTTATTATTCTCTTCTCATCAGGGCTGATATTTGCTAATAGCTGGCCGATGTTCATATCTTGGTTAAAGAAATGTTTTCTAAAAATACTAACTTTATTGTTATGATAACAAAAGTGATTAACAAATCTTAGTAATGGAATTCCAACGTTTCCAACCGTATCATCGGTTCATTTTCAAGGAAAGGTGAGCGTGAACTGATTGGAATGGGGTCGTTCGGCGGTATTTATTGTGTCCCAGGTGCTCTGTCTGATGGGCGCTGCGTTTTCATTGGCTGAACAGAGGATTAAGTCCCTGAGTCAAGCCGTCTTGCAGAGGTGGAAGCTCGCACTGCTCTTCGCGTGCGGACGCTGGAGACTGGAGCATAGTATTGGGCAGGGGCACCTGATTGGTCCGTTCGATCGGCTCTATGGTGCCGGCGGGCAGCGCCCTACGTGCCACCGTCGGGAGGAGTGAAGTCTCTTGAGTGGTGTTAAGGCTGGGTCTCTCCTTCCCGATGTGTAGGGCCTCCCTAAGAGCGGAGGCGACGGTGGTCTGCTGCCTTATCGATAATACCAATATTAGGAATAATGAAAAGACCATATATAAAATCAATTCCACTGATGCTGCCATCATCTTTAACAAAACAATAATAATAATAATAATAATAATAATAATAATAATAATAATAATATCTCTCCCATATGTAGGAAGTGCAATACGAAAAATGAGACCATAAACCACCTAGCAAGCGAATGTCCGGCACTTGCACAGAACCAGTACAAAAGGAGGCATGATTCAGTGGCAAAAGCCCTCCACTGGAGCCTGTGCAAGAAACATCAGTTACCTTGCAGTATTAAGTGGTACGAACACCAACCTGAAGGAGTGATAGAAAACGATCAGGCAAAGATCCTCTGGGACTATGGTATCAGAACAGATAGGGTGATACGTGCAAATAGACCAGACGTGACGTTGATTGACAAAATCAAGAAGAAAGTATCACTCATTGATGTCGCAATACCATGGGACACCAGAGTTGAAGAGAAAGAAAGGGAAAAAATGGATAAGTATCAAGACCTGAAAATAGAAATAAGAAGGATATGGAATATGCCAGTGGAAATTGTACCTATAATCATAGGAACACTAGGCACAATCCCAAGATCGCTGAAAAGGAATCTGGAAAAACTAGACGCTGAAGTAGCTCCAGGACTCATGCAGAAGAGTGATGGACTTTTATGGAGGCAGGATGCAACCCGGAACCCCACACTATAAATACCACCCAGTCGAATTGGAGGACTGTGATAAACCGAAAAAAAAAAAAAAAAAAAAAAAAAAAAACAAAAAAAAAAAAAAAAAAAAAAAAAAAATAATAATAATAATAATAATTATAATAATGCAACCAGGAACCCCACACTATAAAAAAAAAAAAAAAAAACCACCCAGTCGAATAGGATGACTGTGATAAAAAAAATAAATAATAATAATAATAATATTGGAAGGAGACCCTCTTTCAAATAAGTATTACTGAAAGATGTTGCTGCATCAGCTGCATTTAACTTGTAAATAGCCTTCTCTATTTTTCTAATAACTGTTTTCTCTCTGTGATTACAACGGGTGATTATTGCGCTATGATTCATCAGGGGGAGTCAATATCAGGGATACTGTTGCATTAAAATTTATTCATTTATAAAATTTATTCATTTGTAAAATTTATACAGAAAGTAAATCAATAAATCAAGGTATAAGTCAAAGTTGGGTTCAGTCTTCTTGGGTTGTCGAGAGTCCTCGCCTGTCCTGTGTAATTCTTTATCAAAGACTTCTGAAAACTTATAACAAAAGAAAACTATCCTTTGATCCCCAATGAAATCATAATATGGCCATTTCTTTTAAGCATCCTTTATGGAAATCGTGTCCTTTGATGAATTCTCAGAATTTGTAAAGAAATCTCTTCGCTGAATATGGTTCTATGCCATACGCTCTTAATTCCTCATTGAAGGGACAATTGCCTAATTAGTACTTTGTTCGATGGCAGTACTTTAGTACGGAATCCTTTATAAAGACTTTGAGCACATAGAGAGTATGTCTGGTGTTCATAATATCCATCGAGTTATTCTTTATAAAACGGATGAACTTTGTGTTTTTAAGCACCATCATCTCGAGGCAACAAAACGCTGAACAAATAACCCTATTGGTCATTCGTTGCAAACTATACATAAATGACAGACTTTGGGTCCACTTGCAACTGATCGTCGTTTCCAGCGTTTCAAACAGCAACAGTTTACTTCAAAGTTAAGATCTTGCATCATGCTTCTCCTTTCTCTCTCTCTTCTCTCTCTCTCTCTCTCGTTACCTCTCTCTCTCTCTCTCTCTCTCTCTCTCTCTCTCTCTCTCTCATCCACGGTCACACACGCATGCGCAGTGCACAAGGTGCTACTTCCCAGAGGAGACTCCATTAACCTCTCATTAGAGCATCAAAGGAGAGAAGTGTTAAGGTGACACAGCATCCAAAGGTTAAAGAGGCTTGGCACTAAGACTCGGTATAAATCGGCTGTAGCCTGAGCCTGACTCCTCTCATTAAATACAAGAGACCCTCCCCACAGCCATCACACACGCACCGCCCCCCACAGCCCCCCCCCCCCACCCCCCCCCACCCCCCCCCCCCCCCCCCCGCAACATTACACTCGAAGTCCCAGCAGTTTGCTTCTGGTATAATAAAAGGATTCCGTAAGTTCCTTCCTGTATAGAAATGTTCAAATAGCTACTTTCTATATATATATATATATATATATATATATATATATATATATATATATATATATATATATATATATATAGAATGTACCCTTTTCTAACCTTTGAATATACCTTCATTTTGATATGAATTTTTACGAATGAACCCCCTTTTTTTTAACCATCAGTCCACTTTAAATAGGATACTTTACGTCCAAAAGCACGTACGTTTTTATTAATATTACGTATTTTAAATATTACATCTACGATTCTCAAAAAGAGTGTTGGTATGTAATAGCAATATTTGCTATCATTTTTATTTATTCATTTTTGTTTTCATTTCTACGACGAACCATTTGGCTGGACAGTTGAAAAGAGAACCCGTCTGAATCATGTTCATTATAAATTGCTAGGCGGTAATGCATTGCAATAATGAAGGCGCTACATTACCCCTCAACAATCATATTACAAGCTTCAGAAATATTATTTTTCTTCTATGTCTGACAATGAGAACCTCCAGCGAGTTTCCTCTTGTCAGAGCTGAAGAAGCAAATCACTGAACTCCGCTGCATGTTGGTGGTAACCTGGTTTGTTTTGGCGGCATCGGCCACTGGGAAGCGCAAATCCAATTTAGGATGAAAGTGACCGACCTTTGATCACACAGAGAGGAACCTTTCAGGGATTTTTTTTCCTACACTGATAGAGTGACCTCTCCCGGGAAAGCCAGTGGTCCCTCTCTTTTTTTCTCAGTCCCTATACTAGTTTATATATATATATATATATATATATATATATATATATATATATATATTAATATGATTCGCTCTACCTCAGAATTAACATATGTTAACTGAAAGGAGCCGACGAAATTATTATCAACTAAAAATTAATATAAAAAAATTTTTTAATTCTGAGGCAGAGCAAATTGGATACTAAAGGACATTTGTAGATTAATGGCGTATATATATATATATATATATATATATATATATATATATATATATAATATATATATATATATAATATATTATTATATAATGTATATATATATTGACTGGTAAAAACAAACTGTTACAACACGAATTTCATTTAGTAAAAGGAGCCCACAAAAAAAAAAAAACGCCAAAATATAGAAAGTATAAGTACTATATTTCAGAGACTGTCCGCCTCAGATTTTAAAAACTACTGAGGCTAGAGGTTGCAAATTGGTATGTTGATCTACCACCCTCGAGTCATCAAACATACTAAATTGCAGCCCTCAAACAATAATAGTTTTCATTTAATATAAGGTTAAAATTTACCATGATCGAGCCGAGGGTGAAAGTTTCAAGTGCCGCGGTTCATAGAGCATTATACGATGTACAGAAAACTAGAGCGCGGCGAAGTTTTTTTTTATTTATTTAATAGCGTTCATACTCATGCTTGATCATTCTACAACTCTATTTAGCTTTTAACGTTCCTCTTCATCTAAATTTCATAAATACAGATTAGCCCAGCTAAAGAACATATTTAGTACCTCAAATTCACCCCAGTTTCGTTTATAGAATAACATTTGTTTTCATCTTTTATTCACGAATGTGACAAGCATGATAATAATCACGTAGCGCTACCTACGTATACGCGGAGTGAGATATTGTTAATCTCAGCCCAAGCAGCTGGAACGGCAAATTTTCTCCAGATCCTAGCTCTGTTTAACTCCTGTCCCCCACCCCACCCCCCGCCCCCTCTTTTCATTAATTTCGCGCCTATTGTCTGCTGCGTCAAGACCAAGATGATTATACTGAGCGGGCATGAAATTCATTGCCTTCAGCACAATACACCCGACTCCCTGGTAATCTGCTTGCAGTGCCATCCTTATCAAAAAGGTCATTCATTCCAAGGAATCTGAATGAGTTCCCATCGATGGTTAGGGGGGAGGGGAGTTGTTAATTCTGCAAATCACCTCTGTAAGTATGCTGTTTCTGGACACAGAATGCTGGAAGAAGAGCGATGCTAAAATGGCAATCTGATTATGAACTTCTGTTTGGTAAGTACACTGGCTAGTGTATATATTGCTTTGCTTGTATGCTGAACACTGCTAAAATTCATAAAAAAAAGTATATGTATATATGTATGTATATATACAGGGTGTCCATAAAATCGCAGTACATTGTGAGCAATAAATACTTGTAATGGCACTGGGAATTATGGACACCCTGTTTACTACACATATATATATATATATATATATATATATATATATATATATATATATATATATATATATATATATATATATATCAGACTGGAATAAGGTGCGTCACGAAAGTAATACATAAATGCATGATACCTAGGAGTGTTCGCGTGGCTGGATGTCCAGAACAATTCATGGAAGCCTTTTGCAAACAGGAACAAATTTGCCATTATGGGCATCACAGAATTTCCATTTGTCCTCCCATTGTCCCCGTTGTCACCCAATCTAATCACTTTGCAAAGCAATGGTGAATTCAATAAGCGTTGTTCCTCATACAAAGCGATATGCAAACGATTGCATAAATGAATAAATGCATAATGAAAAAATGACGAGACAGATCTTCCGGAATTGAAGGAGGGGGAAAGCCGTTCGCTGTTGCTATTGCTGGAATTTGATAATATTATTACGACTGAAACTAAAACAGTATTATTATTATCATATCGGCAGTGCAGAATGTATGCTTTCCAGTACTCTCTCTCTTCTCTCGCTCTCTCTCTCTCTCTCTCTCTCTCTCTCTCTCGGTCTCCTCTCTCTCTCTCTCTCTATGAATTATTAAATGGATGAATGTATAAGTGAAATCCTACGAGGCATTTCCGGAAAACAAAACAAGGCGTGAGCCGACCCCCAGCTTAATCGAGGTGCTCGCTAAAATCTATGGTCAAACAGCACGTTGCTTCATCAACAAAAAATAGAATTAATACGCTATATATCAGAAAAAAATTTTCTGTCATGTTTATCATGCACAATATTTATTTTTTTACATATTCCTTCTAATATATAAATTATATATATCCTATCCTAAATTTCCTGTATCTTTAACTCTACACGTAAACTCCTTTTTCAGACCTTTTTTAGTCTCTTCAATAGGGCTTCCCTACCACCACCCCTTACCGCCAACAAGAACAAAAACACAAAGTAGTTTGTAGGCTTACTCCCCGAGTAAGCAAAAATAGACTTAAAATAATATTAGCCACGGATACTTTACTAACATAATTAACAGTACTTGCATAAATATACACTCACTGATATACTGATAGACTCGTAGTATTTAAAACTGAAACTTGCTAATATTCAATTTTGAACTTTATAAAGCAAATTATCTACCTTTATATAGCTTTTAAAGGTTTTCTGGACACGCAGAATCTTGCCTAACTTGTTATGGACGAAATAATAGCAGGTAAGACTTTGAGACGTCCCTTTTCAATGTGTAAATTTAAGTTGCGTTTCAATTTACCACATTTCCATATCCGAAAAGGAAGATCTTCCCCTTTGTAGTTGTAGTCCAACAATTTTAATATTTTCCTATTATTGTTTTTGATTGTTTGCTGTTTCCTTGAGAATTCTGGTTGGATATATACCTTTGATCTAGACAAAAATACGCACAGCACACATATGGATTAGTTTAAAAATATCCACAACTTACAATCTATGGCGACCTCGTCACCGACATGATTTTTACGTCAAATGCATTGTAGAGGTAAGCTTTGAGAAAATTAAAAATAATAAAGAAAAAAACTGAAAATGAGACTAGAAACAATAAAAGATAAAATATTAATCGAAATGAAAATTAAAATAATTAAAATAAATAATTTTAAAATAAAAAATAAAAATAATAAAAGAACAATTGGCTGTAATTTACGTAATAAGATAAAATAATGCCGACAACATAAAAATATATGAGATGGTTTAAAAATTATTTACGTAATAAGATTGAATAATAAATGTAGACAACATAAAAATATACGCTATGGTTCAAAGTTATAACAAAATATGGTAGCTCAACTCAAATGTAAAATTTAAATCTGTCAACGTTGCATAATCCTGCTCGATCAATGGCATAACAACACGACGAGCAACACGTTTTATATCTGAGAATTTCTGAGATTTTCGGACGGGCCAGAAATAGCAAAGGGCTCGAGACTGAGTTTTTGTTGTCGACTCTAATGAATTGGTGAGTTTTGCCTTCGCAAACAAACAAATGACTAATTGAAATGCTCGTCCTGGGGGATTCTGCAGAAAAACAAAAACGAAAAAAATGTTCTTGCGTTAAATAGAGAAGGAAAGAAATCTGGAAAAAGTGGTCGATGAGAAAGTTGTCCCTCAAGGATAGAAATCTGGAAAATTGGTCAAAGAGAAATACCTCTTCACTGACTTTCATTGCCATAGATGCGTAACTATTCTCTAAGAGATGTCCTTTTTAATTTTTTTTTTCAAGTTAAAAAATGCCTGCTAAAGATTACGATCCATTATAATCATAATCTAGTTCTTTTCTTATTATGAGTTCGCCTGTACCCTTCAACAAATCAATAATAATAATAATAATAATAATAATAATAATAATAATAATAATAATATTTTGGAAGAAAAAACCGTCTTTTAAACAAATTCTGTTGAATAAAATGGCAGAATTTAGCGAATTAATCTTATATACTATCTTTCTATTTTTCTTATTACTCGCTGAGCCAGAAAGCGAGTAAGAAAAATAGAAAAAAATAATATACAAGATTAATTCGCTAAATTCAGCCATTTTATTCAACAGAATAATAATACTATAATAATAATAATAATAATAATAATAATAATAATAAAATAATAATAAAAATAATAAAGCTCACGTGATGACAGCGTCGATTATTATCATAGTAATGCGACACTCGACCTCATTTCACGGGAGTTTTAAAACAATATATTATTCTATTTTTCACGGCGAATGAAAATCATAAAGCTGACAAAAATATTAGCATTTAACGTCTACCAGTTACTGGCCATCATACAAATTTTTCACCAGATTGACAAATGCTCTTAATTCCCAATGTAAGACAAAATTGTCAAAAGGCAAATGACCTCATTTTGAAATTCTGCTTCCATGAAAGCAAAATATTATAAACTCATCGAATTCATAAATTATATTAGGCAACCTGGTTAGAT
>NC_087204.1:18088884-18092719 GCF_015104395.2 Macrobrachium nipponense | reverse complement strand
CACTGACTACGGTACCTTGTTTTCACAAGCACAACTAATTAATATTTACTAAAAATATTCATTATGCTGATATGGCTGAGTTCTCGTACCACGACTAATTAATATGCGGGGAATATTTATAATTCTCATATGAATCATTTTAGGGAAAACACAATAAAACTAATCTTTGTTTAACGAAGTTGATTGTTACGTAGAATGAAATGCTAGTGAAAACCCTATCTGAAAATAAAGAATTGGAATTCATTATCTTGTTAATGAATTTATGGCGTCAATGGAACACGGACTTAGTGATTGTGGTCTGGTTCTCTTTCATAAAAAAAATATAATAATGATAATAATAACGAAATCTCTATTCAAGCATATAAAAGCCGGTTGCTAAGGCTTCTTCCGGACGAAAAAACCGTATTAAAATAGGGGGGTGCGTGTCATTACGTAAATAAATCAGAATTTGAGGAAATATGAAAGGGGAGTGATAACTATGGTTGCTCTGGTCAAAACTGATAGACTGAAATTCACTTAGCCCTAAAATGGGATGGAAAAAAAGAGAGGTAATGTGAGAGTCTAGAGATTTGAAGTTAAGAAGTATATACATTCTTTACTCGGCCCCGGTTTTGTTGCCATGCCCCTAGGTTAGGTTAGGTTAGGTTATGTCCCAACCTTTGTAATGTGGTAGGATGGGTATGGGAAACATAATGAGATTGTTTTCAAGAAGATTCTATGGTTAGTTTGTAAGATATGGTCTCCCGCTTTTTTCAGGGAAAATCACAATGGCGCCCATGAGAAGTGTAAACCGCGACTATGTTTAATAAGAAAAAAGATTTTATAGGAAATATGAAACTCTCATTAAAGAATGGGTTCATACACAGCGATACCCAAAAAACACCTGCCAACCCCCCCGCCCCTCCATCCCCCGGCCCCGTGCTACTCGAAAACAAGGAGAATGCAGAAGCACAAGCAAGAAGTCCCCCCCAGGCCCCCCACCCCCACAATATTTCTTTCCTTTGCCGTCTAATCTTCCTTATCAAGCTCCGTTATGCTAGCTTCAAAGAGAAATACTAACTCCTCGCCTGCTCATTATCCTCTCAAGTTAAAGCTATAGATACGGTATAATCAATTTGTCGGAATCGATTCGCCTTTCCATTTGTTTTCCAAACCATCTATAATCTGCTTTTCCTCGAGGGGCGTTTGCAGTACGTCAAGAAGTAACTTTAGTTTTCATTTTGGTTTTCTTTAGTGCCAGGTTTCTCTGTCCTCCCTCAGATCTTAAAATCTACAGAGGCCAGAGGGCTGCAAATTGGTATGTTGGTCCATCCAATCATCAAACAAACCAAATTGCTGCCCTCTAGCCTCGGCAGTCTTCTTCTTATCTAAGGATTAGTTAGCCCATGATCATGCGCTTGGCGTGGCTGAATTTCATGGGGCCGCGGATCATACAGCATTATACGCTGAAAATGCGCCGAAGAATCTTGGGCGCATTTTTAGCAATTTTTTTTTATGTAATCTTGCCAACAGGAGTTACTTCTTTTATCCAGGTTTTTTGTTTATAAGATTTTTACTTCCATCATCACTTGCCATCAGCGGGTTCGCCATTATTCCTAGGATTATATTTCTCTTCCCCTTTGAAGATCACCATCATCTCAGTAACTAAGTTTCCTTTATCGTGCAAACCTTTGGTTAAAAAAAGAAAAAAAAAATAAACAAAAAAAAAAAGAAACCGTTAATGGACCCGATATGCTCTTAGGATCCTCGCTGCTAATGAGAAAATGGCTTACCAATAATGTTGCCCCCAAGTTTTCGTTGCCTGATGGACCACACGCCAAGAGATAAGGTAAAAATCTATGGTACGAGGCTCCTGCCTTTTACGAAGATGGAGATTAAGGTTTTCGCTGACTCGGGGAGTAAGCCTACAAACTATCTTGTTGTTGTTATGCTTGTTTAGGGGGGTAGGAGAGGTCTATAGAAAAGCCTGAAAGAGTCTGATAAATGTGTTTCGAGTTGAGTTAATAATACAGGAATTTAGGACTAGGATATTTATGATTTATTTATTAGAATAAAAATGTAAAAGATAAATAATATGCATGTTATACAGTACAGAAAAATTATTTCACGCACGTGCGAGCCCGCGTGACATGAATTCAAGTCCTCTAAGAAAAAAAAAAAGTTCTGAGAAGCAGAATGAAGCCTAAATCAGAATACCTTAAATATGGGGGACATTTTGTCTGTAATATGTTAAATATGGGGGACATTTTGTCTGTAATATGTTAAATATGGGGGACATTTTGTCTGTAATATGTTAAATATGGGGGACATTTTCTGTAACACTTTAAATATGGGGGAAATTATGTCTATAATACTTTAAATATGGGGAAATGATGTCTGTAATACCCTAAAATATAGGCACATTTTGTCTGTAATATGTTAAATAATGGGGGACATTTTCTGTAAGACTTTAAATATGGGGGAAATTATGTCTATAATACCTTAAATATGGGGAAATGATGTCTGTAATACCCTAAAATATAGGGACATTTTGTCTGTAATATGTTAAATATGGGGGACATCTTCTGTAACACTTTAAATATGGGGGAAATTATGTCTATAATACCTTAAATATGGGGAAATGATGTCTGTAATACCCTAAAATATAGGGACATTTTGTCTGTAATACCTTGAATATGGAGGAGCGAAGACAAGGTATTTATGTTTACTGTATATATATATATATATATATATATATATATATATATATATATATATATATATATATATATATATATATATATCAGAATTCCATCTAACACTTTTGCATTTACTTACCCAAACACTTTAGCCAAATCCCTGATTAACGTCCAACAAAAGACATCCCCTAAGGACACAGGCGTTTACGAAATCCCATGCCTGGACTGTGACCAATCTTACATCGGATTTACAGGAAAAAACACTTCCCAGAGATTAATACAGCATAAACGGTCAGTTAGGTATGAAAACAGAACTCAGCTATTTTCAACCATATAAATGAACATAACCAGAGAATAAACTGGAATTTGTCACATATAATTTACAGCAGCAACTGCCGGTACAAGACGTCAAATGATGGAATCGGCCTTGATTAAGAGAGGCAGGTAATGAATATCTCAAAGGGAGCATGGGACTCAGATATCATCGACAAGATTTTCATTCAACCAACGCTTAAGAAGATTAAAGGAAGATTATCAGCGGGAGTGACCTAAATTGGCTTACCTGTGGTTGGACCTCTTGGTATAAATACCACCTTTTCTGTAACTTTTCTCATTCATCTACCTGAAGAGGGAGACAGCAGTCTGAAATATAGTACTCTCTCTATAGTGGTGTTTTTATGGGTTCCTTTTATTAGACTATATATATATAGTATATATATGAATATGGATTCCTATATATATATATATATATATATATATATATATATATATATATATATATATATATATATATATATATATATATATATATAAATTAACCGGAACTACCTTGCCTTTGCTTGTATTAATTCTGTTTGGACCTAAAATCTCTCCAGTATAATATCGCACTCATCCCTATTATTACAGTATAATAAAAATATGCACTGCAAAGCTTAAACTGCTCATGCACGAGTTTATACTGCCTTTTACCAGATAATTGTCCTGTAATTGGCATGGTTTGCAAAAGCGATTTCCCCAGCAATTGCTCCGTGCCAAAAACATACTAGAAAAAAAAAACTCCCCGTAACAGAATAACTCAGCTCTAACCAACCCTCAGTGAACAGCAATTGTATCTCTATCAAACTACTAATTTAAAATGGCTGGTAATTGAAACGGTA
>NC_087204.1:18061384-18083884 GCF_015104395.2 Macrobrachium nipponense | reverse complement strand
ATTTTGTAGTACATATATGTATATATATATATATATATATAATATATATATATATATAATATATATATATACATATATATATATACTATATATATATATATATATATATATATATATATATATATATATATATATATATATTTATATATAATATATATATATATATATATTGTGTGTGCTTGCGTGGTTGCATGTGTATGTTTTTTATTGCCTTCACATACCTAATCCTCTTTTACCCGACTATCTCTCTTCAAGTTAGGCCACTAATGAAATGGACTGCTCGCGCGAGAGGTTAACGAGTGTCATAAATCAGTAAGTGGATTCGCTCGGTGCAACTGGCTTCTCCTGAGAGACGCCCTGCCCTGCCTTGGCAGATACTTCAGACTGCCAAGCCAAACCCCGAATGCCAAACCCAAGAGGAAACAGGTCAGTCAGACATACAGACAGACAGACAGACAGAGATGCCTTTGGTAGTAAAAATTATTGATTTTTCTTTCCTTTATTTATGTAATTTATCAAAATATTAAAAGAGTGCATTTTAAGGTGTTAATCGTAAATGAATTTTCAGTGAATTATTACAATAACGATAAAACTTGGCCAGAGCATACTTTATATCGATTTTTTTTTTTTTTTCTTTATTAATTTACTTTATTTAAAAGGTGCAGTTTATGGTCTTTATCATAAATGAATATTTAATAAATAATTTAACAATAAGCCTTTGCCATATCATACTTTATATTGTTTTGTTTTTCGTTTTTCTTTATTAATTGACTTTATTGAGAGGGTGCAGTTTAAGGTCTTTATTATAAATGAATATTTAATAAATAATTAGAGTAACAATAAAACTTGGCCAGAGCGTACTTTATATTGATTACTTGTTTTTCTTTATAAATTATGCAGTTTAAGGTCTTTATCATAAATGAAAGTTCAGTAAATAATTTAACAATAAAACTTGGTAGGAGCATACTTCAGATATCATGCATCTGTGACATACGTCCATCTCTTTATTCTGGGCTTACTTTCCCAGAATTTAGAAGACGGCCAGAGAGATCAATTAATAAAGTTTGAAATCTCTTTTCGTCGGTGCCTGATAAACAGTTCCGTAACTCCACCCCATCATGATAACTCCCGGGGGAGGGGGGGTGGGGGGGGGAGAACGCGCGCGCCCTAGAGCTAAATTAAAAATTCTCTAATTACATTCGTTAGTCTCTTAACACGGGTGAGGAAGTAATATTCAGGAATTTATGATAGAATGCTAAATTATCGCCTTATAACGTTAGTTTCCTATAGTCTAACTACTCTGGTTCGATTCGTTGGGCTTAACAATCTGAAAATATAAGAATGGGTTGTGAAAATAATAGGCCTTTCAAATAATAAAAAGAAAAAAAAAAACAGATGCCCAAGAATTTGAGTACGACTTATAAAACCAACAAGTATAAAGTATAATACTTTATGAACCGGTATGAACATTCAACCACAGTCCGGTAGTGCCCCTGTCCAGTAGCGTTGTCAGACGCACGATCATGGTCAACTTTAACCTTAAATAAAATAAAAACTGCTGAGGTTAGAGGACTGCAATTTGGTATGTTTGATGATTGGAGGATGGATGATCAACGTACCAATTTGCAGCCCTCTGGCCTATGCGGTTTTTAAGATCTGAGGCTCTCTCTCTCTCTCTCTCTCTCTCTCTCTCTCTCTCTCTCTCTCTGTCTTTTAAGCTCTATGAATGTTGAGGTTTGCTTACATGAGCTCCTACCTTTGTTCTTTGCTTTTAATTTTCGCTTGCTCGGGAAGTAAGCCTACACACTACTTTGTTGTTGTTGTTGTTCATGTTTGGGTGGGGTTGTAGGAAAGGTCTATGGAAGAGCCTAAAAAGGTCTGAAAAAAAAAGTGTTCCACGTTGAGTTACAGATTGCAGGAATTTCAGGATAGGATATTTACGATTTATCTATGAGAATGAAAATGTAAAAAATAAATACTATGCATATTAGAACTATTTCTAATAAAATATAGCGTATTTATTTTATTTTTCGTAGGTGAAACAAAGCTCTATTTGACCGTAGATTTTAGCATATTTTAATTCACATTTAAAGTTAGGAATATAATGTTTACAACTTATGTGTGAGGGGAAAATCTTGCACACGTCTCGAGTACGCTGGAGGTCGGATCACGCCTTGTTTAACGGTAACTCAAGGGAATTTAATAAAAATAAGATAAAGTAATATATATATATATATATATAGTATATATATGATATATATATATGTTTGAGTGTCTTCCAATTATCAATTAAATGATATGAAACGTGATCCCTCGCGTATCTGCTTAAGAAAAAGTGTATATGTATATATATATATATATATATATATATATATATATAATTATATATATATGTAGTATGATGGTCTTCCAATTATCATTAAATGAATAAACGTGACCCTCGGCGTATGCTGCTTAAGAAAAGGTATTATTTATATCCTGTTCAATGAGAACATTCCATCCATAATGTGGTGGGTGAATGTTATTTCTCTAATGAACTTGACTATTATTTGCACTTTAATCTCTATTTGATCTTTTCATTTTCGGTGTAATATACGAACATTACCTTCTCTGGGAGACATTCTTGCATATAAGAATAAAACAAATACCTACCTATATATATATATATATATATATATATATATTATATATATATATATATATATATATATATATATATATATATATATTATATATTATATATGCAGAAGCCAGGTACTATGTCGTACCTTTAAGTAAATGGGGATACAATCCACAATGAAGTAAATTCCTCTTGTAGTTTAAAATATATATTTCTTGTATAGGATTAAAGCTTTTGATGGTCGAAAGCTTTAATCCTATACAAGAAATATATATTTAAAACTACAAGAGGAATTTACTTCATTGTGGATTGTATCCCCCATATATATAATATATTATAATTATATATATATATATATATATATATATATATATATATAATATATCTATATATGACTATTTACTGCTGGTAATTTGAATATGTTCATAAATAGTAACCCAATCACCAAAAAATACTGATTTGCAAGAGGAGGTCTGTCTCTTTTTTCACTCCTGTCACCTCTTTTTCGTAAGTTCCGTTAATTTCCTTTACCCTGATTTTCTTCTTCATTTGTATTTTCGGTCCTATCCTCAACGCCCGCCGCCCTCCCCCCGCCCTTTTGCAGTACTACTCTGTCTCTTTCCACCTGTCCTTTTCATACTTCCTGCTTTCATTCCATTTCTTTATTTAATGATTCTTTCTCGTACTTTTCATGTATCTATTTCTGGCACTTCCCTCCACTTCCCACCCCCACCCCCCACATCCTATTTTTCCCCACTTTCCTCTTCCACTCCAACCCTCTGTTTTTTTGTTTTTTTTTTTTTTTTTTTTTTTTTTTGTGCGGGGGAAGATGGGTGAGGTGTTCTTGTTGATCTCCGAATAACCCATGAAGATTTGTTCAACAGAATTTCCCCGAGATATTCGCGGGAGCCTTTGAGTGCCAATTCGCCCTTAACACTGACGTAGCTTTGCAAAAAAAAGATAAATAAATTAATAAATAAATAAAAAATAAAATAAAATAAAAAATTCTCAGCCTTATATATTTTATTTTGGGGCCCGCGTTTCACAGACCTTTCCTGGACATTTTTTTTTATTATTTTTTTTTTATCCCGTAATGGAGATCGGGAGAAAAATTGACGATAAAATATAAGAGTGGAAAACAGTGATACCTCGAGGTTAGGACAGCCACTGTGAATAAATTCTTGTTAGTCTCTTTCAAAGCAGTGTTTTTTTTATCATTCATTTCTAACGAGAGTTGAGTTCTCTCTGAATCAACAATGTGCTTTTATGGGAGGTTATCTACCTCATTTAAATGCATACCTTTGTCTGTATCCACAAATAAACACACACACAAATACACACTTGCATATAAACATAAAAAGGTATCCCAGTCCTAATTCTTTATATGTTACCTTCCCATGGAATTGACGGTATATTCGAATTCTGTTAAATATATTTTTCCTTATCCCATCAATAGGATAATCATATTTCAACTTCCAGGAAGTTCTGGAAATAGTTTGAAGATGGACACTTCTGATAATAAAGGTAATATATTTGTAGGTGAACGCAAATAAAAGAACGATTTTGTTTGCAAATAAAGCCTGTCTCTGATATAACGTAACCTGACTTAACCTAACCTTGGGTCATGGCAAAATACCGGAGCATTGCAATACCAGTGCACATATTGATAATCTGCTTACGGGCTTCACTTGAGAAAGACATTACACTAAAAGAATGATAATTAATGAGATTGGTAGTTATCATGCAATCATTAATGAATTATAAAATCCTTCTCATTTGTTGAAATGCTATCGGGGGTTCTTCCAATTAGTCTTCATTGAACAAAGCTAATTAATGAATTACAATACTTTTCCCAGTAGCAAAACCTATTCGCTGTATTTGGTTATAAAGAAAACCGCAATGAAGTTATAAACAAAGAGAACTGTTATATCTGTATGCTTTTGTTTAGCATCACGAACCTTGCGTGTGACACGTATAATAAGATTTTGAATTCTGTAACATAACATACTGGTTTCAAAATACGATTAATTTTTGCTTTTTTTTTTTTTACTAATTCTAGTAGAACTGTCATAGTCATCTGTTCTGACTTCAATTCAAATGGAAATGCTGTTTACGACCATGTTGTGTTTTTAGTATCATGGAAGTTAATAGCCAGTGATTATCGGTGTTCAAAAATTTCACTAATGATGCAGCTAAGTCGAAGACTCGTTCAACAGAGCTATTTTCAGTAACGAATCTTGTTACCTCTCAAAAAATAAGGTTTCACAATTTCTCATTATACTATTAATACAATAACAACGTTTTTGAGAAAAAAATGTCAGATGAACACTACCTGAAGCTGCACCTCTTTAGAAACTAAATTATTATTATTATTATTTTTTTTTTTTTTCTCTATCACAGTCCTCCAATTCGACTGGGTAGTATTTATAGTGTGGGGTTCCGGGTTGCATCCTGCCTCCTCAGGAGTCCATCACTTTTCTTACTATGTGTGCCGTTTCTAGGATCACACTCTTCTGCATGAGGCCCGGAGCTACTTCAGCCTCTAGTTTTTCTAGATTCCTTTTCAGGGATCTTGGGATCGTGCCTAGTGCTCCTATGATTATGGGTATGATTTCCACTGGCATATCCCATATCCTTCTTATTTCTATTTTCAGATCTTGATACTTATCCATTTTTTCCCTCTCTTTCTCTTCAACTCTGGTGTCCCATGGTATTGCGACATCAATGAGTGATACTTTCTTCTTGACTTTGTCAATCAACGTCACGTCTGGTCTGTTTGCACGTATCACCCTATCCGTCCTGATACCATAGTCCCATAGTCCCAGAGGATCTTTGCCTGATCGTTTTCTATCACTCCCTCAGGTTGGTGCTCGTACCAATTATTACTGCAAGGTACCTGATGTTTCTTGCACAGGCTCCAGTGGAGGGCTTTTGCCACTGAATCATGCCTCTTTTTGTACTGGTTCTGTGCAAGTGCCGGGCATTCGCTTGCTATGTGGTTTATGGTCTCATTTTTTCGTATTGCACTTCCTACATATGGGAGAGATGTTTTCCATCCTATCGTTCTTTGAACATATCTGGTTCTTAGGGCCTGATCTTGTGCCGCTGTTATCATTCCTACAGTTTCCTTCTTTAGCTCTCCCCTCTGTAGCCATTGCCACGTGTCATCGCTGGCTAGTTCTTTAGTCTGTCTCATGTATTGTCCGTGCATTGGTTTGTTGTGCCAGTCCTCTGTTCTGTCTGTCATTCTCCTGTCTCTGTATATTTCTGGGTCTTCGTCTACTTTATTAGTCCTTCTTCCATGCACTCTTTATTGCCACTCCGTCTTCACTGGTTTTCAGATATTGCCCCAGTGCTCGGTTTCTCGGTGTTGACGCAGTCCTCTATACTTAGTAGTCCTCTCCCTCCTTCCTTTCGTGTTATGTATAGTCTGTCCGTATTTGCTCTTGGGTGTAGTGCTTTGTGTATTGTCATATGTTTCCTGGTTTTCTGATCTATGCTGCGGAGTTCTGCCTTCGTCCATTCCACTATTCCTGCGCTGTATCTGATTACTGGCACTGCCCATGGTTTGTTTTATGGCTTTTATCATCATTTCCGGCGTTGAGTTTTTGACTTGAGTATCGCCTTGAGTCTCTGCATATATTCTTTCCTGATCGTGTCCTTCATCTCTTGGTGTTTTATATCCCCTCCTTCCATTATTCCCAGGTATTTGTATCCTGTCTCATCTATGTGTTTGATGTTGCTCCCATCTGGCAAAGTAACGAGAGCTTTATCCCCTCAGTTCTCGTTACTTTGCCTTTTTGTATGTTGACTAAGGCGCATTTTCTATTCCAAACTCCATCCGTCCCCAGATACATCCTTACAGTCTGGATTAGGGTATCTATTTCCTTGATGCTCTTACCATACAGCTTGATGTCGTCCATGAACATCAGATGGTTGATTCTGTTGCCTCTTTTCTTGAGCTGGTACCCGGCATCCATCTTCTTGTAGTACTTTTGTCATGGGAAATCAGACGGGCTACTACGAAGAAGTAGGGGGTGGGACAGTTGAAGTCGCCCTGGAAGATCCCTCTCCTGATAGTTAAACCTCATGCTAGTCTTATTCCAGAGGTTGTTAAGTCATTGTATTCCAGTTGGCGCGCATTATATTTTGAGGAAGCTTTGATGGTGTTTTCCTCTTGCCCCATTATATTTTTCAGGCATTTCTATTAGCCATGTGTTGGTGGTATCATGTCCGAAGGCTTTCTTATAGTCTATCCCATGCCCATGCTTAGGTTGGTTTCCTTCTGTCCTACTTGTTCTTCAGTTACCCATTTGGTTCTATCAGGGCGTGGTCTTTTGTGCCCCTACCACTTCCTTCTGCCAGCCTTTCTGTGGGGGGATGGCTGTTTGTCTCCTCTAGGTAATTTGTATAGCCTTTCACTGATGATACCTGTTAGTAACTTCCACATTATTGGTAGGTTAGGTAGGTGACATAGGCCTGTAGTTACTGGCTATATTTCCCTTTACTCTTGTCTTTTTGTATTAAGGATGTTCTTCCTGTGTCATCCATTTGGGTGCGATGGTGATTTGAGGATACAATGCTGGATTGTTTTCTGCTTATTCGTGGGTGTAGGCCTTGAAGTTTTTTGAGGCCAGTATCCATGGACTTCATCGAAAGCCGTGGGGCTTTCCCAGTTTTGGCATTTCTTAGTTGGGTTGCTGGACTGTGATCTTGTCGTGACTTCTGGTTGAATCTTTGTTTTAATTCCTCCCTGTTTCTTCTTCCTTGACTTCCTGGAGCCCGATTGTTGCATGTTTGTTGGTTGTGATACCGGATTACATTTTGCATTATGTTTCCCAGTCTCTTACGTTTGGTTTCGGCTTCAGGAATTTCTGGGTGGTTTGTCTTCCCCTCTTAGTTGGCTTGTAATAGTCTTTTTCTGGTTGGTTCCGAATAGTTTTGTTCTGGTTTGGTATCCCTTCCCGTTCCTGTTCATGTACCGGTTGGATCTTAAGGTTGCTTTTGGCCTTAATCCTCTGTTTTCTTTACATCTTCTATTGTGTTTGTTTAAGTCCCCTCTCTTGTACTTTGTATTTCTCGTTGAGTTCCTCCCTTGTTTTCTTAGCTTCTTAGCCTTTTTTTTCCCGCCATCTCTTTCAGTTTACTCAAGTCAAGATCTCATCACCCATGATTTGGCTTTTTCCAGGCCCGCTTTTCCAAGGAGGTTGCTGTTTTAGGTTTCTGTTGGGTGGGTTGGTTGTCTGGTTGGGTTGTTGTTGGTTCGAATCCCCTATCAGTTCTGCTACTAATCTTGCTCCTGCAATTATACCAAGTTATTTGTTTCTGTTGATTACTCGGTCGTGTGGTTATTATGACCCATTTATTTCATTGACCCTCACTTTTTGTTTTCTCTCTTGAATTTCTTGGTTGGTGGTAGCCTTTCATTGGAGGGGATCTTTGTTCTTCATCTGTATCTGGCTCCATCCATTGTTCTAATCCTTTTCTACCCATTCCGTCCTTGTCTTTGTTACTTCGTCGGTGTTTTCTTCGCTTGTGTCGTTGTTTGTATACCGCTCATCCTCCCTGTGGTTTCTTCTTGGTGGTATTAGGGCAGATAATGCATTGTTACGACGCTGACCTTCTGAAGTTCCAGATGCACGCCTTCCTTCTGGGAAGTCTGGCTTTGTTCCAGAGTTGCAGCCGGTGTGAGAATAAAGCACTTCTGGGGAAAGTGGGTACGTTCGGACAAACAAGGAGGCGCAGAGCTAATCAGACTCAACTTCCAGTTTCCAGGAGCTCTGCAATCGCTGGAATTCGAATTTCATGTTAATAGTAATACGCTGAAATGCTTCATTAGATTCCAGGAACCTGGAGAGATCTTGGCCTAAAATCACTACGTGGGGACAGATCTGTGATAATTAGTGGATATCTGCTTGGCTGGGCCTTTGTCAGTAACTGACCGGAATATTTCCTTACAAGCTAAATCATTTGCTAGTCCTTTTCTTCGTAGCTGCATCGACAGCTTCATCATGAGACCTTTACAAATACAACGATGAGTTCAGAAAATCAAGCTGACAATGTTGCTTGTTGGGTTTTTAAAATTTATTTCTGTCACTGGTCTTAAGACGTCAAGTGGGTTGCATTCTACTTGCTATTTTGGTAAGATTAATCTTCCCGGAGAGAGAGAGAGAGAGAGAGAGAGAGAGAGAGAGAGAGAGAGGAGAGAGAGGTTATCCGAAAATCAAGACACCTTCGCCACTAAGACATTATGATAACCCTATCCTCTCTCTCTCTCTCTTCTCTCTCTCTCTCTCTCTCTTAACTTTAAATTTTAAAGTTTCTTTGACCTCCTTTGAAATCTCCACTGATTACTGGAACTCCTGGAAAAGTTGAGCAGAAGGACTCACAATAATCTTTACTTCCAACCAGAGTTGCGAAGGACAGGAAATATGAGGAGAGTTTAATTCATTTTCATTTCAATTACGGAAGAGATTTAATTCTTCAAGTTTTGAATAGATTACATATTCATAACACATCAGAGCTCTTGCATTATTTTATTTTAATTGGAGTGTCTTTGTTCAAAATATTTGCCGTTGTGTGCGCGAAAATCGTTAAACATTATCGGGATTACCAATATAGCCTAATTGAATAAATATAATTGAGTGACATTGACCCAGATGAATACGAGTCGTACTCCTTTGCATACGAGTAAATAATGTTTTTGAAACTAAATATTTATTACAGATCTATCTTTCGGGTGATCAATTGTATAATGACTGATTGAGCCGCGGCCCATGAAGCTTTTACCACGGCCCGGTGGGGGCCTGTCCTATAATCCGTTGTCAGACGCATGAGTAAGGCTAACTTTAACCTTAAATAAAATTAAAACTAGAGAGGATAGAGGGCTGCAATTTGGCAGGCCTGATGATTGGAGGGTGGATGCTTGACATACCAATTTTCAGCACTCTAGCCTCATTAAAATTTAAGATCTGAGGGCGGACAGACAAAGCCATCTCAATAGCTTTCATTTACACAAAACTAAAAATGCCTCAACATTCGAGTAGAAAGATTATAACCCTCACATAAAAGAAACAAAAAATATTATCACCAAACCTTAATTCTAAATCGACACCGAGAATTATTATGCTGAATTGCCCGGGTCACTGGGTTACGCCTTCTGAAATTAGGGGAATAATTCATGAACTGGTTTCTGGAGGGGCCCTCGCTTGGACGGTCCTGCAAATTGGCATTTTACTTGTTCTTTCCAAACGGAGGGTTTTTTTTTTCCTCCTGTATGTCGGAATAGTTTAGCAGTTAAGAATCTGAAGAAAGACGTGATTACCAACTGCAGCTTACTTATTTAGATGCCTTTAAAAAGTCTGACGCTTTCACTGACTCTGGTTAATAATAATAATAATAATAATAATAATAATAATAATAATAATAATAATAATAATTAATAATAATAATAATAACCTAATTATGCTGGAAGTAAACCCTCATTTATTAACAATAATGCTGCCTCAGCTCCATTCATTTTATAGAGGTTCTTTCTCTGTTTTCCTAATTATGAGAAAACCATAATTAGGAAAATATAGAAGAACCTATATAAAATTTATGCAGCTGAGGCATAATTACTTTTTTAATAATAATAATAATAAAAAATAACAACAACAACAACAACAACAACAAAACAACAACAACAAGAACAACAAACAACAACAAACAACAACAACAATAATAATAATAATAATAATAATAATAATAATAATAATAATAATAATAATAATAATAATAATAATAATAATAATAATAATAATGCAACAAGGAATCCCCCTCACTATTAAAAAACCACTCAGTCGAATAGGATGACTGTGATAAAAAAAAGTATTAGTAATAATAATATTGGAAGGAAACCCTCTTTCACACAAGTATTATTGAAAGATATTGCTGCATCAGCTGCATTTAACTTGTAAATAGCCTTCTCTATTTTACTAATAACTGCTTTCTCTCTGCAATTACAACTGGTGATTATTGCGCCGGTATGATTCATCAGGAGGAGTCAATTTCAGGTATATTGTTGCATTAAAATTTATTTATTTATAAAATGTATGCATTTGTAAAATTTATACAGAAAGTAAATCAATAAATCAAGGTATAAGTCAAAGTTGGGTTCAGTCGTCTTGGGATGTCAAGAGTCCTCGCCTGCCTTGTGTAATTTCTCTAAAAGACTTCTGAAAACTTATAGCAAAAAAATTTATCCTTTGATCCCTAATGAAATCATAATATGGCTAGTTTTTGAAGCATCCTTTATGGAAATCGTGTCCTTTGATGAATTCTCAGAATTTTTAAAGAAATCTCTTCGCTGAATATGGTTCTTTGCCATACGCTCTTACTTCCTTATTGAAGGGACAATTGCCTAATTAGTACCTTGTTCGATGGTAGTACTTTAGTACGGAATCCTTTATAAAGACCTTGGGCACATAGAGAGTATGTTTGGTGTTCATAATATCCATCGATCGAGTTATTCTTCACAAAACGGATTAACTTTATTCCTTTAGGCAACATCATCTACAGGCAGCGAAACGCTGAACAAATAACCCAATTGGTCATTCGTTGCAAACTATACTTAAATGACAGACTATTGACTTTGGGTCCACTTGCAACTGATCGTCGTTTCCAGCGTTTCAAACGACAACAATTTACTTCAAAGTTAAGATCTTGCATCATGCTTCTTTCAGTATCTATCTCTCTCTCTCTCTCTCTCTCTCTCTCTCTCTCTCTCTCTCTCATCTCTCTCTCTTCACTTCACACATCACTCGTCACATCACGACGATACGTAGTGTACAAGGTGCTACTTCCCAGAGAAGACTACATTAACATCTCATTAGGGCATCAAAGGAGAGAAGTGTTAAGGTGACACAGCATCCAAAGGTCAAAGAGGCTTGGCGCTAAGACTCGGTATAAATCGGCTGTAGCCTGAGCCCGACTTCTCTCATTGAATATAAGAAAGCCCCACACACAGCCATACACCCCCCCCCCCACCCACAGCAACATTACACTCGAAGTCTCATCAGCATGCTTCTGCTATAATAAAAGGATTCCGTAAGTTCCTTCCTGATTAGAAGAGAAAATGCTGTATTTCAAGCAACTACTTACCATTTATATATATATATATATATATAATATATATATATATATATATATATATATATATATATTATATATATATATATATATAATATATATATATATATATATATATATATAATATATATATATATATAAAATGTACCCTTTTTTATCCATTGAATATACCTTCACTTTCGTATGATTTTTTACGAATAAACCTTTTTTTTAAACATCAGTCACTTTAAATAGGATACTTTACGTCCAAAGCATTTAATTTTTTTATTAATATAACGTATTCTAAATATTACATCTACGATTCTTAAAAAGAGTGTTAGCATTTAATATAAATATTTGCTATCATTTTTATATTTTTTTTATTTGTGTCATTTCTACGACGAACAATTTGGCTGAACAGTTGAAAACGAAAATTCCTCTGAATCGTGTTCATTATAAATTGCAAGACGGTAATGCATTGCAATAATGAAGTCGCTACATTACCCCTAAACAATCACGTCACAAGCTTCAGAAATATATTTTTTTTCTATATCTTACAATGAGACCCCGCCAGCGACTTTCCTCTTATCAGAGCTGAAGAAACAAATCACTGAACTCCGGTGCATACTGATAGTAACGTGGTGTTGGTGGGCAACGGCCACTATACTCGGTTTTTTTTCCATCTGTCCACCCGCCTGTGGTGTTTGCGTATGGTAACACTGCATCCCGGGTTCTTTTAGATAGTTACATTCAGCTTACACTCAACAATAATAACAATATCCCTATTTCGAATATTAACGGTGTAATTTCGCAATACAGGTAAATTATTTAAAAACCACTTTTTTCAGTGATGGAAATGTGCAACCCAGAATATCCTTTTTATTTACATATAACTTACACATAGCGTAACTATCTAAAGCCCAGGACGCAGTGTTACCATGCGCAAACACCACAGGCGGGTGGACAGATGGAAGAAAACAGAGTATAGAAAACGCTAATCCAATTTAGGATGAAAGTGACCATCTCCTATCATACAGAAAGGAACCTTTCAGGGAATTTTTCCCTGCACTGATGGAGTGACCTCTCCCGTGAAAGCCAGTGGTCTCTCTTTTTCCCTTGGTCCGTATATTTAGTTTATATATATATTATATATATATAATAATATATATATATATATATATATATAATATATATATATATATATATATATATAGATATATCTATATATATATATTATATATATATATATATATATATATAAAGGAGACATCCAAATCTTTTTGGTTTAGAATTGAACAGAATATACAATTTAGGCCAGAGCCCAAGCACTGGACCTATGAGGTCACTCAGCGCTGAAACGGAAACCGACAGTGACAGGTTTGATAGGTGTAACAGGAGGAAAACCTCAAAGCAGTTGCACTATCAATCAATAATAAGGAGAGGGTGGACAGCAAGTCGGAAGAAAGAGAATATGAACGAAGGTACAATAAAAGGAATGAAAGGGGTTGCAGTAGCCAGGGGTTGAAGGCACGCTGCAAAGAACTATTAAATAATGCATACAGTGCATACATGAGGTGCACTGACGTAGTGAGAATCATCATAAGCAGCTATATCATAATCACTTGGTCCACTTCCTCTTTGGGACCTCAAGGAAATGGGGGGGAGGGTGGGGAGGGCAACGAAAACGGCAGAATGTTCCCCTCGCAAATGAAGAAGGATGACACCGAGCTAAAGTACTGGATGGGTCTTGGCGTCGCAGGTACTATTACTCGGACAGAGATATTCTCGAGTGGGTCGTTCTCCAAGAATATACTATGCATGTTGTGCTCTCTTTCTTTCTTTATTCTTTCCTTCCTAAAGCAATTAGGAGAAAAATGCTTCCTGCATTTTTTTTATTTATTTATTTTTTTTTTTGAGGTACAAGGTCTGGTAAGGTTCAACTGGCTGTAAAATGTAAAAGATCATACAAAGGTGACTTACCGCCAAAAGACATGACGAAAGTACAACCCGATAACTGTCCATTTGGTAATCGATAACAATTTTTGCATGGTGAAAATTGTTACATTATACATATATAAATATATATATATATATATATATATATATATATATATATATATATATATATATATATATATATATATATATATATATATATCACAGTTAAAGTCCTATTACCATTCTGAGCAATAAATACTCGTAATAGTTATCGGGAATTTATGGACACCCTTTATATATATATATATATATATATATATATATATATAATATATATATATATATATATATATATATATATATATATATATATATACATATATAATATTATCTCAGACTGGGATAAGGCGCGTCACGAAAGTAATGCATAAATGCATGATACCTAGGAGTGTTTGCGCGGCTGGATGTACAGACAATTCATGGAAGCCTTTTGCAAACGGGAACAAATTTGCCATTATGGACAATCGCAGAATTTCCATTTGTCCTCCCATTGTCCTGTCATCCAATCTAATCACTTTGCCGAAGCCATGGCGAATTCAATAAGCGTTGTTCTTCATGCAAAGCGATATGCAAACGATTGCATAAATGAATAAATGCATAATGAAAAAATGACGGGACAGATCTTCCGGAATTGAAGGAGGGGGAAAGCGGTTCGCTGCTGCTATTGCTGGAATTTGATAATATTATTACGACTAAAACTAATATTATTATTATCATATCGGCAGTGCAGTATGTATGCTTTCCAGTACTCTCTCTCTCTCTCTCTCTCTCTCTCTCTCTCTCTCTCTCTCTCTCTCTCTATGAATTATTAATGAATAATGTATAAGTGAAATCCTACGAGACATTTCCGGAAAAAAAAACAAGGCGTGATCCAACCTCCAGCCTAATCGAGGCATGCTAAAATCTACGGTCAAATAGCACGTTGTTTCATCAACGAAAATTAAAATATATATGCTATATTTTATTATAAAACTATTTTTTTGTTCTTTATAACTTGCACAATATTTATTTTTTTACATTTTCATTCTAATAAATAAATTATATACATCCTATTCTAAAATTCCTGTATCTTTAACTCTACACGTAAACTCCTTTTTCTGACCTTTTTTATGCTCTTCAATAGGGCTTCCCTACCACCACCCCTCCCCCCAATAAGAACAAAAACAACAAAGTAGTTTGTAGGCTTACTTCCTGAGTAAGCAAAAACAGACTTAAATTACTATTATAATATCAGCCCTATTAGCCACGGAGACTTTACTAACATAACTAACAGTAGTTGCATAAATATAAACTCATTAATATACTGATAGACTTGTACATAAGAAATGCAAGCTAGCTTTCTAAAGAAACCCACATTCAGTATTAAAAAATGAAACTTGTTAATATTCAATTTTGAACTTTATAAAGCAAACTATCTAGCTTTATATAGCTTTTAAAGGTTTTCTGGACACGCAGAATCTTGTTTAATTTGTTATGGACGAAATAATAGCAGGTGAGACTTTGAGACGTCCTTTTTTAATATGAAAATTTAAGTTGCGTTTTCATTTACCACATTTCCATATCCGAAAAGGAATATCTACCCTTGGCAGTTGTAGTCCAGCAACTTTAATATTTTCCTATTATTGTTTTTTATTGTTTGCTGTTTCCTTGAGAATTCTGGTTGGATAGATACGCTTTGATCTAGACAAATATACGCGCATATATGGATTAGTTTAAAAATATCCACGACTTAAATCTATGGCGACCTCGTCTACGACATGATTTTTTACGTCAAATGCATTGTAGAGAGCTAAGCTTCGAGAAAATTAAAAATAATAAAGATAAAAAAACTAAAAATGAGACTAGTAAAATTGAAATAAAAATAAGAATTATAAGATATATATATAATAAAAATGAAAATAAAAACAACTAAAATATAAACTTGAAAAAAATATTAAATAAAATTAATAAAAGAGGAACTCGCTGTAATTTACGTAATAAAATTAAATTATAAACGTAGACAACATGAAAATATATGCGGTGGTTCAAAATAATTTACGTAATAAGATTAAATAATAAGTGTGGGCAACCTGAAAATAATAAATTAAATGATAAATGTAGGCAACCTAAAAATGGCAGGTCAACGCAAATGTAAAACTTAAATCTGTCAGCGTTGCATAATGCTGCACGATCAATGGGATAGCAACACGACGATCAACACCGTTTTATACCGGGCCAGAAAAACAAAAACGAAGAAAGTCCTTGCGTTTACATAAGGAAGGAAAGAAATCTGGAAAAAGTGGTCGACGAGAAAGTTGTCCCTCAAGGATAGAAATCTGGAAAATTGGTCAAAGAGAAATACCTCTTTACTGACTTTCATTGCCATAGATGTGTAACTATTCTCTATGTGCCATACTTTTTTTTTTTTTTTTTTTTTTCAAGTTAAAAAATGCCTGCTTAAGATTACGGTCCATTATAATCATAAGCTACTTCTTTTCCTATTATGAGTTTCGCCTGTACCCTTCAGCAAAATCAATAATAATAATAATAATAATAATAATAATAATAATAATAATAATAATAATAATAATAATAATAATATAATAATAATAATAAATATAGGAAGAAGACCGTCTTTTTAAACAAATTCTGTTGATAAAATGGCAGAATTTAGCGAGTTAATGTTATACTATCTTTTCTATTTTTCGTATTACTCCCTGAGCCCAGCCAAAAGAAAACGAGTAGAAAATAGAAAAAATAATATATAAGATTAATTCGCTAAATTCAGCCATATAATAATAATAAAGCTCACGTGATGAGAGCGTCGATTATTATCATAGTAATGCGACACTCGACCTAATTTCACATGAGTTTTAAAACTATATATTATTCTATTTTTCACAACGAATGAAATCATAAAGCTGACAAAAATATTTAGCATTTAACGTCTACCAGTTATTGGCCATCATACAAATTTTTCACCAGAATGACAAATGCTCTTAATTCCCAACGTAAGACAAAAATGTCAAAAAGCAAATGACCTCATTTTGAAATTCTGCTCACATGAAAGCAAAGTATTAAACTCACCGAATTCATTAAATATTATTGCGCATGCTGGTTAGATATCGCAATTTTTCGACAACACTTTTTCCCCACCAGGGACGATATGATCATCTAACGAATTTTATTTTGTTAGCACGCATTCGGGCAATTAGGTTTAACCATTATTTTTTTCTTTGGGTTCCCATTAATTTGGACTTCAATATGGTGAGTAATTATTATATATATATATATATATATATATATATATATTATATATATATATATATATATATTTATATATATGTATGTATATATATATATATTATATATATATATATATATATATATATATATATATATATATATATATATATATAATATATATAATACACACACACACACATATATATATATATATATATATATATATATATATATATATATATATATATATATATATATATATATATATATATATATATATAAGAGGTTCAGGAGGTCCATTGATACTAAACATGAAGGCCAAGATTTATTATAAAACGTTTCGCACATCAACTTTGTGCATCTTCAGTCTGTAACAGAGAAATGCATATATTAAAAACTAAAAAACAGGATTCACAATAGTAATTCATTAAATGCAATAAAATATAAAATAGTTAAAAAGAGAAGAAGAACGCACTGAGGTACCAACCGACTAGAATGGAAGGAAAGAAAGCAAGGAATGAATTTTGAGAGAGCCAGGTCCAAGACGTTGACTATGCCAGATGTAGAGGTGAAGCCGAGGTGTTTGTATTCAATGGGGGAACCAGCCTTTTAATAATTAAAGATTCCAAGGTAGTTAGGTGGTCCGGGTCTTTAGTATACCTATTATCGAGAAGTGCTGTTTTTGATACATTTATTTTGCATTTGGTGGCATGATTCTTGATACTAGAAATTCAGGATTACTAATTCTTTGACCTGTTCTATAACTGAAAACCCATATGGCTAACAATAATCTCATCTGCAGTAATCTTCGAGTCGATCCCACGTAAGTTGCAGGGCATCCTGCGCATTTGAATTTGTATACAACGTTGGATCTCATGAAGTCCTGCAGACGATCTTTGAAATTAAAAAGCGAGCCAATGTTGCAATGATTGTTTGAGATGAGTTTAATTTTGAGATAAGGAATTTCTTGTTCTATTATTTGTGAGAGTCTAAGAGAAAACTTTGAGTCTGTTTATATATGGAATCGATGCATACATCAGTTTCTTTGGGACATCCATTAGCGGAGGAGGCGGTTGGATATAGTTACCTACTAATTTGTTAATTATGTTATATACAATGTCTTTTGGGATAGGAGTTTTTTTGAAAAAAAAGGTTATTAAAAATTCCATTTCGTTATGAAAAATTTGCCAGTTGGATGAATATTTCAAAGCTCTATAGACCAATGTGTATATGGTATTAGTTTTAAAAGGTTTTTCTGACAAGAACTATAGAAGTTATTGGCAGAAATCGTCGCAGGATGAATTCGGATTCACATATATATAAATTTCGAAAATAGACGAATGTCACAATAGCTTGGGGCCTGAATGAGAGCTTCATTTTTGCTACCGAACATCGAAAATATCATGCAGACTAACGAGCTTGTCCTAAATCTATGATAAAGGTAACTATGTCCTTATTAATCGACGTTATGTGCGATTAACAGTTTTTTATTTTTTTATTTTTTTGCAATGACAATCGAGATTTAACTACAGTTTTATGGCTCTGGACTTTCATTGAGTTCAACTGCAATTTTCATGTCTGGTTTCACTGCATCAGATGCGACGGACAGAGATCTCAGTTTCCGTTAAACAAAAATTAGTAATAATAATAATAATAATAATAATAATAATAATAATAATAATAATAATAATAATAATAATAATAATAATAATAATAATAATTAATAATTCCTATATTCATGCCTATTGGGCAATTCTCATGGAATCAAAAATTCTGTATCTATTTTTTCTAATTTCTCTTCAGATGATAAAAGCATGAGCGTGCAGATGTTAATAATAATAATAATAATAATAATAATAATAATAATAATAATAATAATAATAAAATAATAATAACCTACCCTATATTTATGCATGGTGGGCAATTCTCATGGAGTCAAAAATTATGTATCTATTGTTCTAATTCCTCATTAGACGAGCTGGTTACGTACTCGCCTATCAATTTGGTAGCCCGAGTTCGCTCGCCAATGCGGGACCTGAGGAATATGTTTCTGGTGATGGAAATTCCTTTCTGGATAGAATGTGGTTCGGATCCCACAATAAGCTGTGGGTCCCGTTGCTGAGTAATGTAGTTGGTTCCTACCCATGTTAAAAAAAATAAAAATAAAACTAAAAAATATCTAATTCTTCAGGACAACTCAAATTCGTTTTCCTTCTGGTAAAGAAAAACATCTCCTTGTGAGAAGTTTGGTTCCTTACAAGGCTGCCAAAGGTTCCCTTGAGCATATAACCAAGGAGGATTCTCTCTCTCCTCTCTCTCTCTCTCTCTCTCTCTCTCTACCTACCTAGGCAAGCTTATCGCCTAACGTAATCTCACCAGCATAGACATTTAGTTAGCACGAGCCCCCCGCTACTAACCCCGCCCCCCCAAAAAAAAAAAAAAAAAAAAAAAAAAAAAAAGTGAAATAATCAATTCAGTAAATCGCACGAGGCAAAAACAGAACAAAAAAGATATGTGAAATCATCAATTTAGTCGATTGCCTTTAATTGAATGGTATACATGAAATGCAAAACTTTCATTGCGAAGTCTTGTGCAGAGTAGCTTTATCTGATTTTTACTTTTTTCTAGAATGAATTCAAAGCAAACTAACTCTGTTATTCGCTTGATATTTGTGATGGAGATTTTATTACGCTTTATTCACGCCCATTCCATTCGCCCACCAGTCACAGAACGCCCCCAACAATCGAATAAAAGACATCACAGATGCGTCGGTCCCATCCATCAGCCGAATCAGGGAAAGTGTCAACAGTTGGGCGCCGGAGACAAAATTGGTATAATGTATTCAGAACTTCAATAATTGACTCTGGCGGGATGTTATCTCTCCGCTTAGGGGCACAGCGCTGAATTTAAACGAGAAACAGCTCGGCTGCCCTGCCACAATATCATCAAGGGACGCTCATGGGTTGAAATAATTCAAATCACTTTTGAACTCGTATTCCCTTTCAATGTGGACGATTGACTGATGATGTCAACAAAGAAATAATGTACCTGGAATTATAACCAAGTAAACAACGCGCAGTCGAGTTTTCTGTACAGAGCATAATCAAGGCCACCTTAAAGAAAATATAAACTTATGAGGCTAGATGACCCACGGCCAGTCCTATAGCGTTATCAGACGGACGATCATGGATAACTTAAACCTTAAAGAAAATAAAAACTACTAAAGCTAGACGACCCACGACCCATGAAACTTTCAGCCACGGCCTCTCCTATACGGTTATCAGACGCACGATCATGGCTAACTAACCCTAAAATAAAAAATACTGAGGCTAGAAGGCTGCAATTTAGTATGTTTGATGACTGGGTGGGTGATCATCACACTAATTTGTAGCCCTCTAGCCTCTGTAGTTTTTAAGATCTGAGGACGGACAGAGAAAGTGCGGACGGACAGACAACGCAATCTCAATATATTTCTTTTACAGAAAACTGAAATGGAAATTATGAGGAATTAAATAGTTATTGTGAGATGCATGACTTGGCTGCAGTCTCACGTACGAAGACTTGTGAAAGTTTATGTAAGATACAGAATCATTCACGAAAATACACGACAGGCAACATACAGGTATAAAGGCAATGGTTTTAGCTTCGAAGGCAACAACCAAATGAGCAATTGAACAGTCATTATATAGATCCGTTACAGATTGAATATACATTTATTGGTAAATTTAGAATGTCAACATGTCGCTAATTTTTGCCTGCCATATATTCCTTGGTCATGAACATAGTTTGTTATGTAAAATGAGGCCTGGATTCCAACGTCTACTAACGCTGTTTTTTCTTATCAAAACCCGATAATATCCCATTAACCAAATGTATAAAAGGTAAAGAATTTGAAACAAAATATGAAATAAACTGCATATACAGTTATTAATAAGGGAAAAGGTCGATTAAAAATATTTTTTTCGTGACTTCTGACAGACATATAATGTTCAGGTCACGGCTAGCGCATTAGTGCCTCTCTAATTGAATCCATTGCCTAATACCGACACGTTAAAAAAAATCATATCGGTTCATGTGATCAAAGAGTAATATTTACTCTGGCGTTTCGTTGCCCTAATGATCTGTCAGTAGTGTGACCCCCAAGTTGATGAGGTCGCGTTAAAGTGTATGCATGTATGTGTATATACTTTATACGTCATTATATAAGCGAATGCCACAGGATCATGAATAGGCAGAATAGTCAATACCAAGCGCTTTCGCCTTTATTGGGGCATTGCCGAGGCACGATAATGCTTCAATAAAGGCGAAAGCGCTTGGTATTGACTTTCTGCTTACAATTTTTCCTGTGGTATTCGCTTATACTGTATGTATGTATGTATGTATGTATATATATATATATATATATATATATATATATATATATATATATATATATATATATATACTTATCTATTTGAACAATGTGCAGCAACAACACACCAGGTGAACATAGACGAAGTTGTGACAGGAAGAAGGGAAAATATTATAACCATTGAAAAGGCTGCTACATATAATCTAGAACCACTATAAGTGGATACCAAGACTATAATATAAATGAAACCCAGGATCAGCTCTAGAAGTAACAACAATAGAGTCCTCTGAAGAAAACCTCTGATGTCGAAATTGCAAATTGAAAGGGGGCAACTGAAAGCGATAACTGGATCGAGGATTGGTTCCCCAGGTTCGATAAAAACGAGAAAAGCCAACTTTGGGTGGTGTTTCTGGCCAGTCTCAGAACGCGAGCTAACAGGGGCTTGAAAAGGAGAGAGCGAGAGGTTGATAACAATGGCAGTAATGTTAAATCTGCTTTCAGACAAAAGATAGTGCTGCCTCAGTCTATGGTTCCTGGAAACCTACAAAACCACAGGTAAGGGATTATCTCTTGATCTTCCTGGAACAGGTGAATGTAACGCCTGAAGCGGTGAGTAATTGGTTTCGTGAAGAAATCAAGATCATATTTCACAGTATTTATTGATTAACAGAATTTATTGATTAACGGGTTTTGCGAAAGAAATCTGATCATAATTCTCACAGCATTTATTGATTAACGGGTTTTGCGAAGAAATCTGATCATAATACTCACAGATTTATTGATTAACGGGTTTCGTGAAGAAATGAAGATAATATTTCTCACAATATATATTGATTAACGGGTATCACGAAGAAATCAAGATCATATTTCTCATAGTATTTATTGATTAACAGCATTTATCGATTAACGGGTTTCGTGAATAAATGAAGTTCATATTTCTCACGGTATTTATTGATTAATGGTTTTCGCGAAGAAATCAAGATCATACTTCTCACAGTATTTATTGATTAACAGCATTTATTGATTAACGTTATCACGAAGAAATTAAGATCATATTTCTCACAATATTTTTGATAAACAGCTACCACGAAGAAATCTAATCATATTTCTCACAGTATTTATTGATTAACGGGTTTCGCGAAGAAATCATATTTCTCACAGTATTGACTGAGTAATGAATCTAAGAACAACAAAGACA
>NC_087204.1:18053419-18060884 GCF_015104395.2 Macrobrachium nipponense | reverse complement strand
TTCGTGGAATCAATCGAAGTCCTTCACACTACGTATTGAATAACGAAAGGAGCCACAAAAAGAAGGAAAGAAACGAACAGAGAAGTAAAAGAAATTGAACCGGAAAATAACAGGGGAGAGGGAAGGGAAAGAGAATAGGGTGTGGGGAAAGGGAAAACTGGTAGTGACACCCCACCCAACGGACCCCCCCCCCCCCCCCACCCCCCCCCCCAAAAAAAAAAAAAATAAAACGGATTTCTTCCTGCCAACGGGTCTGTTAATTGGAGGAAAAAACATTTCCCTGGGACATGATGCTCACTTTCATGTATGTTCCTGTTTTTTTTTTTTTTTTTTTTTTTTTATTTTTTTTTTTTTTTTTTTTTTTTTTTTATTTTTTTTTTACTCGGTCTCACGTCCAGGACAGTTAGTATTCACACACGGAATATATTAGAAAGAACATTCTTATATTTCTGTTTTTTTTTTCTGTTTTCTGCGAAGAGGAAATTCTAGAAAAAGGTCTGCAAGCTTTTCTAGTTTGTAACTCGAGTCTTGCGACCTTCATGAAAGACTGTGATAACAATGAAGTTAACGCAAATGTTTCTAACACTGTACCGTAATAATGACGCAAGTATTTTTACGGTGTACCGTAATAATGACAAGTATTTTTACACTGTACCGTAATAATGACGCAAGTATTATTACGCTGTACAGTAATAATGACACAAGTATTTTTACGCTGTACCGTAATAATGACGCAAGTATTTTTATACTACTGAAATAATGACACAAGTATTTCTAACGCTGTACCGGTAATAATGACGCAAATATTTTTACACTGTACCGTAATAATGACATAAGTATTTTTACACTGTACTGAAATAATGACAAGACGGGTAACGATTTAGACACAAAGAATTTATTGACAAAAGACAAATAAACACAGTGAAAGGTATCATTAGATAGGAGATGTAGAAATCTAACAAGGCGTGATCCGACCTCTAACTTACTCGGGCGCGTGATAAAATCTACGATCACACAGAGCGTTGTTTCACCATCGAAAATTAAAATAAGTACGCTCAATTCTATTATAAATAATTTTTTTTTACTGTTTAACATGCGCATTATTTATTTTTTACATTTTCATTCAAATAAATAAATCATAAATATTCTATCCTGAAATTCCTGTATCTTTAACTTTACGTGAAACACCTTTCTCAGACCTTTTTAGGTATGAAAGACCTAAGGAAAAGCCTAAAAAGGTCTGAAAAAAGGTGTTTCGCGTTGAGTTACAGATACCGGAATTTTAGGATAGAATATTTATGATTTAATTATTAGGATGAAAATGTAAAAAATGTATGATGTGCATGTTAAACAGTGGCGAGCAATTATTTTTAACAACAGCTAAGTAGAGTTTGTAGGATTACACCCCGAGTAAGCGAAAATGATGGACGTCACGATAAACTGGCCATCATCGCCGAAAACCGTTTCCCAGACCGCCATCAGGCAAAATGTGAAGCCATAAAGCCTGCCCTTTTTGCCCTCTGAGTATAAGAGCTCTCTGGAACGGCGTGATCATTGTCCTCACATCCATGATGGTGTGATATTCATTCTGAAGGAGTAGGACGCATGTCTTATTGTCCCCTCACTGGGATGTGGTGTCAAGTTTACCTTGCCAGAATGACTTACCAGTGAGGTGTAATAATTAAAAGTGGTTTTATTTTAGTATGAACGGCCTTACTCCAGGAATATTTAAAATTAATGTGACCTGTGACCATGCATCTATAACAAAAGCCATTTACATAAAACAGTTGATTAGTAAAACAAAAATTGTTTTAATTTTTTTTTTCACCATGGTATCAATATACGTATAGTCTGTTTGATCGCATGTCCCTCTGAAATGGACGAGTTTGATTGATAAGTCGCTCTGAACCGAATATTGGTAGCTTTTCCATCTCACTTGACACAGAATTCATATTCGCGCAAGGGAAACAAATATATGATTATGATTTGTGAAAATTTACTCTTTATACTTGTGCTGTCATTCTTCAATGGAATTGCAACAGAACTTGACTGCATTAATCTGACTGGTGTGCAGATACCGTAAGGATGACGACCCATGAGATACGCAGATATATATCACCTATCTCTGTTCCATCATCACGCTTTAGTAGCTTCACCCGGGAGTTATAATTAATCATTATCTCCGGCGTGAGATGCAGCAGTGGTCATACATTCATTGTATTCTAGTGATGGAAATGCAGATAAAATAACACAAGTAAAGATCAGCCACGTGCCATGAACCTTTAACCACGGCCTGTTGGTGGCCTGGCCTGTATCGTTTCCAGACGCACGATTATGGTTAACGTTAACCTTGAATAAAATAAAAACTACTGAGGCTAGAGGGTGAATGATTAACATGCCAATTTCCAGCCCTCTAGCATCAGTAGTTTTTAAGATCTGAAGGCTGACAGAAAAAGTGCAGACGGGAAAAATGCGGACAGAAAAAAGTGTGGACGGCAAAATATGCAACGGACAGACAAAGCCGACACAATAGTTTTCTTTTCAGAAAACTAAAAAATAATATCTATTTTATGCCATTGTCATAAAAAATTGAACCCAAGTCAGGCATATAAAATAATTTTCAGAAATGAGTTGTCAATCCAATCATCTTGAGGTATTATTATTATTATTATTATTATTATTATTATTATTATTATTATTATTATTATTATATTATTAAATAAAACCAGTTTTTTCCAAGTCGGCCATCTTGAGGTATAAAATCTCTTATTATAAAATAGTAACGAGCTAATCATCAGAAACAAACTGCATTTTATTCAGTCCATTTCATAATAAGAAAAATAATGAATAAAAATATATTTGTGTACAACATTAGTTAAGATAGTGAAGTTAAAAATTAAAACATTTCCAGAGATAAATTTTTGGTCAGTGTTTTTGGTTTGCAAAATCTTTTTTTTTTTTTTTTTTTTTTTTTTTTTTTTTTTTTTTTTTGTTTTTTTTTTTTTTTTTTTTTTTTTTTAAGTCGGTAGCTGTGATAACTTTGGGAACAATGTATACCCTTTAAAATATTGAAAACATTCCTATGTTTCAATTCTGGAAGCGATTGCTCTCAGACCACCAGTACGAAAGGAGAGAAATCTCTCTCGGAGAGATAGCTCTCTCTCTCCTCTCTCTCTCTCTCTCTCTCTCTCTCTCTCTCTCTCTCTCTCTCTCTTTAATAATTCCTCTTTAGACTTCCCAACCGTTTGAAGAGCAAACGACCTAGAGAGCTTCACGTCTCCTCATAAGTGAGATCCTTCTGTCTCGACAACACTGGCATGAAAGAAACACTACAGCGATGATAGCACAATATGTAATACATTTAGTGGACATTTGGTCACCCTTTTATCCTGCCCAAAGTACCAAAAAGACCCACCATCACTGCAAACAGCTGGTGCAAATGGCACTTGACGAGTTAATGATACCAGACTGGGGCGTGGTTATTACGTCATTGCCGGAGGCGGAGCGTTCCCCAAGTCATCCACTTTGCAGATCATAATCTCCCACCCTTATTATCTTTATTATCCTGACCTACTATCCTCTTGACAGTGTCCTGGATGGCAAAGAGTTCGTGTTCCGTCGCAACATTTTTGGAGACGCTAAAATCTTTTCGCTTACTCGGGTAGTAAGCCTACGAACTACTTTGTTGTTGTTGTTGTTCTTGTTCTTGTTGGGGGTAGTAAAGGTCTGTGGAAGAGCCTAAAAAGATCTGAAAAATTTGTTTCACGTTAAGTTAAAGATACAAGAATTTAAAAGGATAAGATGATTAGGATTTATTCATTAGAATGAAAATGTAAAAAATAAATATGTGCTTGTTAAACAGTACAGAAAAAAAAAAATTATTCCTAGTAAAAATATAGCGTATTTATTTAAATTTCCGTTGGTGACACAACGCTCTATTTTACCGTAGACTTTAGCAAATTTTAATTGACGTTATATTTAGCAATATAATATTTACAACTTATGGGTAAGGAGAAAATCTTGCACGCGTCTCGAGTAAGCTGGAGGTCGGATCACGCCATGTCGTATTTAAACGGATATTTCTTCCTATAACAGGCGTGGTAGATCGAGGATGACCTAATTTTTAAAAAAAATAAGCTTTCTTGTCGCTTACTTATTTATTTTGTTATGTGATCAACAGAGATGCGATTAACTGTAGACTGTTTAACATTAAACAGACACTGAGTGTGACGAACAAAATACGAAACTTAAATTCCAAATACATAAAAATGGCTTAAACCAAAAAACCTGATAACCATATAGCATTATCATTTAGTCACTGTTTTCTCAGAAGTCTAATCTAATAATAATAAAAAATACATAATACATGTTTCCTCTGAAATATACCTTTCAAATTAACTGTGTCTAATTTCAAGTGATATAGAAATACGAAACCAGAAGAAATATATTTTCGAGAACTTTTCCAATACCCAACATCAAGAGACTAATTTTCATAGCTTTATTAGAAAAGTTGTGAAGTTGAAAATAATGTCATTGACATCGGAGCCAAAATGAAAACTCCAGCGACCTGAAAAGGATTTGCGGGTCACTGTATCTTATCTTACGCAGGACCAATATCCCGACCTAAACTCTATAAACTTTTGCCATTGGCTACAATTCCATATACCAACTTCAGTGCCCGAGTTAAAACGTATCAAAAACTTTTTCTTTTTATTTTTATCAGTTTCTATTTTGATTTTTTATTAAGTTTTTTTTTTATGATGACACAGTCGAGGTATCTGTACAACGTATAATTCTGTATGAGCAGCGACCAATGCCACGTGCAGTCACTTCCCGTAGGGGGCTGTCCTGTAGCGTTGGCAGACGTATGATCATGGCTAACTTCAACCTTAAATAAGATAAAAGGTACTGAGGCTAGAAGGCTGCAATTTAGCATGCATGATGATTGGGGAGTGGATGATCAACATATCAAGTTGCAGCCTTCTAGCCTCCGTAGTTATTTAAGTTTTGAGGGCGGACGTAGAGACATAGCCATCTCAATAGTTTTCTTTTACAGAAAACTAAAAATGCACCTACGAGAGACAGAACAAGATCATGTGATGGGGATTACCAGTGGGATTTCCGTGAAGCTCAGGTTATGAGTAGGCTATGCATCAACTGTAAATGACACTTTAATCTATTCAGGTCTATTGTTTATTCGTGTCAGGGCCAAGCTGATTATTGTGAAAGCATAGAATTGACTGTCTGAAGTGCCGTAGACTATGCTATATATATTATTATCACTCGACGAAAAAACAATCTCGCAAACATTACAAGAATTTGATTGATGATCCAGGGAGGTCATTTATGAATGTTCTTTTTCCGTCTTATGCTTGCTAGAGATAACGGTCCTTACGAATTCCCTTTCATTTAAGAACGCTTTTACCAAAAAATCATCCACATAGAAAAGTCACCTCAGTGGCCGTGAGTTCGATTCTCGGGCATTCCATTGAGGGGTCAGAGATGTGTAGCATTTCTGGTGATAGAAGTTCACTCTCGACGTGATTCGGAAGTCACGTAAAGCCGTTGGTCCCGTTGCTAAATAACCACTGGTTCCATGCAACGTAAAATCACCATATAAAAAAAATAACAAACATCCACAGAGAAAAATCAGACGTTTTTATTTAGCGAACAGAAGAACTGTCTTGTTTTGTTCGGACGCAAAATGTTTCTGCGTAGAATATGTCCTTGCTACAACAACAGAGAATGAATTCGTACTCCAAATCAAATGGTGGAGAAAGTCGTGAGCATCAGTAGACAGCTGATAATTCTGTTCTCCTTTCCTGAACAGAAAGCGACCACCCTCTTAGATTGTGAAGTTCAGAATTTCCCCAAGACCTCCAAAACCCTCTGGTCCTCGGGCAATTTTGAACGTCACAGAGTAAGCCAAAGAGTCATTTCAAACGTACCTTGACGTTATCTTGAACCTTTGGGTTTGTAGAAATGTGGGTTATATATATTTTATTTTTATTTTGATATCAGCTTTTATTATTCATTACCGATATAAACTTAAGTAAGCGCTCATTATTACTATACCAAATTCCATACATCGACCTCATTTATGGACTTGGTCAGTTCTGTTGTGAATATTTAAAGCTTTTGTTAGAAATGTTATAGGAGCTAAAAGAAGGATGTTCGGTACAATGATTTCTATAGTTCGCTGCGTATCTCAGCTCCTGAATAACCCTCGAGTGTTGAAAGAAAGTCGAGCTTAAATTTAAGGTTCGTCTTGGCGATACTGAGTACATAAGTTTAGATTGCTATTTAGTGCCACCATAAATAGCTCCGAAAACTTCTTGGTATAGATGTCGTCCTATTCTGCAGATTTCTGCAGTGGCTCTATCAAGATCGTATAAGTCATTCTGATCACGCAGATCCGAGTTCCACTCCCACCTTTCAGTAACGGATTTCTTCGAGCGGAAAGAAATGCTGCCGGAGAAAGAATCGTGTCGTCCTATTATATTGACTTCTTTGTCGCATCAGCGTAGTGCATTTTTAGTTTTCTGTAAAAGAAAACTAGTTCCGGCTTTATCTACCCGTCCACCCCCAGATCTTAAAACCTACCGAGGCTAGACGGCTCCAAATTGGTATGTCAATCTTCCACCCGCCAATCATCAAACATAACAAATTACAGCCCTCTAGCCCTCTATAATCGTACTTCTGACAACGCTGTAGGTACCAAAAACGTAGGCCACCACCGGACCCTGGCTGAGTTTCAGGGGCCGTGGCTGATTGCGCCAAAATTTCTCACTTGTTTTATGATGGCAGTGTGCGGACATGTATAACCGAATAAGATAACAGTATATCCAGTTGATATCATACAATCTCGGTATATAACACAAGAAAGATTGCTGTTACTTTTTTACAATGCCACAAAAATGTAGAATGCTGAACATCTGTTTAAGGAAATACAAAAAAGATATCTTAATAGTTTTTGAATATTAAGCGAATCTCATCCATTTCCCAAACAGCGCATCTGTTGACGCGGAGTTCAATACTATCCCATTTTTTAGTAACTGATTTTAAACTTTTTAGTTTTATTCATGCATAAGTGAAAGTGCCACAATCATTTTCCATTCACCATTCCACTTTTAAATTCACATACGGCAGAAGATAATGTCTCTCAAATGAAGATAAGATAAGTATATCTTAGTTTAACCAGACCACTGAGCTGATTAACAGCTCTCCTAGGGTGGCTCGAAGGATTAGACACTTTTTTTACATGGCTGGGAACCAATTGGTTACCTAACAACGGGACCTACAGCTTTATTGTGGGATCTGAATCACATTATATCGAGAAATACATTTCTAATCACCAGAAATAAATTCCTCTGATACCACGTAACCCGCTCGTCCAACGAGGAACTCACATGAAGATGAAACTTCTTTCTTGATATGTATCTGTAAAATGAAGGTGTATCAAGCG
>NC_087204.1:18048419-18050919 GCF_015104395.2 Macrobrachium nipponense | reverse complement strand
AATAGTTTGTAGACTTACTCCCCGAGTTAAGCTCAATTTTGCTGCTTTTCCTCTGCCCATATTTGAATCAGAACCGATTCTTGTAACTCAAGTGGATGAATTACCTGGAGCTGCTTTCCTAACCCCCAACCCCCACCCAAAAAAAAAAAAAAAAAAAAAAAAAAAACAATAATAAAATAGTTTGTAGGCTTACTCCCCGAGTAAGCGAAAATTAGCCGTTTTCCTCTACCCATATTTGAATCTGAACCGGTTCTTATAACTCAAGTGAATGACTTTACCGGCCCGGCGAACCTATAGTAGATTCACACCAACCGTGTATTTGATCCCTAAGCCAGTGCTTTACGACGCTCCTGATTGGCTGTTGATAAGACAATCACAGGGTGGGAACTCAGTCTCTATCAAGAGTTCGCATGGGTAGGTTCTATGTTCCACCTACCTCCTGAGGGATACTTTTAAAAGACGTATCCCTCAGGAGAGGTGGAACATAGATCCTACCCATGTGAACTCTCGAGAGAGACTGAGAGAGTTTCCAGCCCTGTGATTGGTCTATCAACAGCTAATCAGGATCGTCGTAAGGGACTGGCGTAGACATCAAATGCACGGTTGATGCGAATCTACTGTAGCATATAACCTAACAGGTGTCTGCGTTGAAGGCCTCCCGGCAAACATATCAGTTTGTCCTGCTCTCCGCGTTTGAATAATGAAACCCCCCCCACCCCCGCCCCCGCCCCCTCCGCCTCAAACTCCTGAATGATAAATGGGTTTTAAGCGTCATGAATGTGAAATAACTTTCATCTAATGTCAAGTGTGAAAGCTTTCTCGCATTCTCGCGGTAACGAAAATCAGAGCGTTCGTTATTCATTCGCTAGGAAATGTATACATATATGTATACTTTCTGTCTATATGCGGGGACGAATAAACGTCCATTGAAGTATATAGACACACCAACAGGGATACAATCTATACGCATACATACATATATATATATATATATATATATATATATATATATATATATATATATATATATATATATATATGTATATATATATATTACAAGCACACACACATATATATATGTATATTATATATATATATATATATATATATATATATATATATATATATATATATATATATATTATATATATATATATATATATATATATATATATATATATATATATATATATATATATATATAGTATATTTGACTTATTCCCGCGTCACGTACATACACACATACACACACACACACATTGAGTCTATATAATAATGTGGGGGCATATGTATCAGTTTTCACTTGGATGTTGTTATATAGGAATTTTTCCATATGGTTAACGAGCTTAGAGTCTACTTCTTTTTTTTCCGGCATGACAGAATTACGCACCGAACTACCATTTTAATGAACGGTAACCCAAAACTGGCGAAATTTCATAGAAAATTTTGTTTCTGTAACCGACACGGGTTTCTCTCTAACTCTCTCGTTAATGGACTGATTTTCTCATTGCTTTTTCCCAATCAGGTGTTCTCCAGTCCCCCTCTCTAGCCTATAGTAGATTCTGATGGCTAGGCCAGGCGCTTACGACGCTCCTGATTGGTCGTTGATAAGCCAATCACAGGGCTGGAAACTCTCAGTCTCCCTCTAGAGAGTTCACATAGGCAGGATGTCATTCTCCACCTCTCCTGAAAGATACTTTTGAAAGACATATCCCTGAGGTAACAGAATCAAATCCCCCTGGGTAGCATAAACAAATCCCTCCAGGGTAACATAATCTAATTGACTAGAAACCAGAAAATGGGCCCTTCTGCAGAAAGCAGAACCCCGTGGGTGCACAGTCGTAAAGTTACGATGAAGCCTCTGGCCATAAATATGCTTATAAATGCACACAGCATTTACAGGGAGATCTGGAACTGTTCAGTGTCTGTAAGTTATATGATTTGTGGACAACAGTTTATTGGCCGTTATCGTTGGTACGCGCAGTCACACATCAGCGTAGAATTCGTATATTAAATCTGTAACAACCGAGAGAGAGAGAGAGAGATTTCAAAGTAATTAAAACCTGAATCCTTCGTTAAAGCTTTATTGTCCTGCAACGAAAGAGCTTCCAGAGAGTGATAATTGCCTGAGAGATCTGATAGTTTTACTCGTAGCTAATATCGTTAGTCGTTTTTATCACCAAATTGATCATGCAGTTCTCATGTTTCGTATTTTGGTTAAAATATTGTATATCTGTATGCTATGCACTTTTTGGACACACTTATATAAATATTCAGTCTCTGTACTCGCATAGAAATATTCACTCTTTGCCCTCTTGCAGCCCCTATCTCTCTCTGGACTCTAGTCTCCAACCGAGTCACTCTGTGTCCTAACCTCTTTTCATAACAGGATAACAACTTTTCCCGTCTCATTCCCCTCAATCCACGATGCAGTTGTTTCTCTCCCATCTCTCCTTAAAGCAATTTCTTTCTCTTCTCTATTAATCTACCTATAGTAGGA
>NC_087204.1:18030919-18043419 GCF_015104395.2 Macrobrachium nipponense | reverse complement strand
AGTATTGTTCGAAACACCTCGTAGAACTACCACTTATGATGCCGATAGCACTAAAAACTAAAAAGGGATATATAGCATTTGAGATATCGACATCGACAATGGCCCACGGTTAGAATCACAGCAACAAATGCTTGCGATGCAGTGTGAATTGAGAGAGAGAGAGAGAGAGAGAGAGAGAGAGAGAGAGAGAGAGAGAGAGAGAGAGGGGTGGGGGGGAAACCTTGATAAATATTGATATACGTATGTTTGATCTCAGAGATTTTGTTTAAAAGGAGTCCTCGGTCATAAATATAATGTCGCATTGCAGAAATTTTATTTTTACTGTAGTAGTAACATCGGGGCTGGGAGAAAGTATCGATAAAATGTATCTACGATAACGATACCTGAGGGAAATAACTCGAGGCAGAGAGTATCGTCCTGTATAGAGCAACTCTTACAGAACAAACATGTTTGAAAGCAGGTTTATTCACTGCATATCCATCGGCTTTTAAAGAAGAGACAATCAAAGTAGCTCAAAGGATTCCCATTGGCACTTGGCGAAAAATTCGTTTCACCTTTGCGACTATTAAAAATATCCCAGATCGAAAACAGAGATACCATTGACGAATTCTAATCGCCCAGAAATGTATTACCGCAAGATTTGATGATACGTTTGTGAAAGGGTATGAGTGGGGGCGGCCGCTCAGAACAGCCGAATATTTTCCCCAAATTATACGTTGATTATAAAAGCAAATGATCTTTTTTTCTTTTTCTTTTTTTTTTACCTTTTTTTTTTTCCCCAGATCATTTTTATTGTATTTTTCTCTATTGGTCCCGTCACTCGAAGCATTTGATTTTTATGTAACGATGAAGGTATTCGTTCAACTCCTTTGAGCTTTGAGATATATGTTCAAGTTTACGTATGAAGCAAACGGAATATTAACAGTGATATATATATATATATATATATATATATATATAATATATATATATATATATATATATATATATATATATATATATATATATATATATTACTTATAATTACTCATCTTTCTGTTCTTGTATTCTTGTTTCTATATACTATCTCGTGGGAAGGAGTAGTTATTTTTTTTTTTACAGTGTGATAGCATTTTTTCTAAGACGTACTTTTGCATACTTTCTAGTATTCTAGGAAATATAGAATCCATACCACTGTTATATATGACTGTATAAGTAGACATAGACTTAAGTATTAGAGGCAACACTTCAGTTTTATAGATATTTTGATAAATTCTCCCATTTTGATAAATATGAGATGGACATACAAAGAGTCTGACGTGACCTTAATCTCCTTCGACTATGAACCATCTCATTTCCCCCAACTAGCAAATGAAAATTCTTTTAGATGATTGATGACCGTCCAACAAGCAGATCTGCTCAGTGAAGTCATTTGTTTACATAAATGAAAAAAATAAACGATTATATTCTCTCTACAAATTAAACCAATAAGTACTACACCTACATATCAGGTCTATTTTGTAACAAGTGAATGAAATTCCTTTCAGACTTCAAGTGAATACGACTATATTCACGATCCCAATAACATTCTTATTTTTCTTTAGCTCCCCAAAAGGTTTTTTTCGCTTCGGACAACAGACAAACATACAAAAAGTTGATTGGAAAACTAAGATATGTTTTATATTCATCAGAAAAAAAAGAATGGGATTTACATTTGCATAAAAGTATTTTCCTTTTGTGTTTACTGAGATTAAAGGGTCGTTTGAGGTCCTTTGGCGTTACTCTCTCTCTCTCTCCCTCTCTCTCTCTCTCGGTCTCTCTCTCTCTCTCCTCTCTCTCCTCTCTCTCTGGGGAGCCAGGTATTCGCAGAAAAAGAGGTTTGGGCAAAACTTGCCAATAGTATAGTTTTCTTATTTATTCTTGTTGTACTTTTTTTTAATATAAAAAAATGTATGGACATTAGGGTTGGTAAGGTGGACCTTTTCGACAAGTCCCTTATGATTTTTAGGTAACTTTTCAGTGCACTGTGCAACTGGCGATGGTAATATTTGCTATTGGCAAGAGAAAAAGAAACTGTATAAGTTTTTATTCAATATTTTTCAGTTTCATTTCGTACTTATTCCATTAATAATTTGCCAGTGGGAGGCTTCGAATAAGGAAAAGAGAAATAAATATTCCTGAGGAAAATGAACCGTTAATCATTATGTCAGCGACGCGTGATTCGCCTCTTTACAGCCCTTGAAATATACTTAAAAGAATCCAAACCCATGGAACAACGTATTAGACTAGATACGCATGTAATTGTAATAGCCATAATGCCCTCATCACTTGTCGAATTCTTCGCGCTTTGTTTTTTTGGATACGCTTGTCGTTACAAAGCCTTGAGATCCAAGTGCAAGAAACATGAAGGCAATTATGATGGTGCGGGTGGCTGGGAAACGAACCAGCGTCCCGTAATCACACAATGGTGTCAATACATTCAAAATCACTAATTTCACTATTATTTCCCAAGCGGACAGTGATTCATATACACGCAGATATTATATATATATTATATATATATTATAAATATATATATATATATATATATATATATATATATCATATATATATATAATGTTTGTTTTGTGTGACGAATACAAATATACGCACCAACCATTTTCCCGGACACTGAGATTCATTCTGAGTCTCATCCAAGTCTTTTAGCGAATGCAGCAGAAATCGAAGCGATGGTTAAGAGGATAGATAATTCCTACCAGTTATTGAAAGCATTTTCCTTTTATACGATTTTGAGGAACAATCAATGTACAAATAGCTAGTTTTTTTTTTTTTAGAACGTACACAAACGCCACGCCTCGTTTTGAACTGTTTCGCCACCAAAGACAGATGGTGGAAATCTAGGTGTTCTAAAGTCTGATAAAACAAAGCAAGATCGTAAATATAAAGGATAAGATCCTTCAGGAAAAGGGCTGTGAAAGGAGAACGGACTCCTTCCTTCCGTTCAGTTTCCACCTCGGCCTGTTTTCCCTATGTAGGATTATCCTCCATATTTTGGGGAATCCTTTATCCCTAGGGAGGGCGATATTCATCGGTTAAAAGCAGACGTCTTTCATCCTTGGTCCCTCTGCCTTTCGTGTGTATATGTATAGGATTTAGGGATTTTGTGGAAGAAAAAGGAGGAAAAATCCTTATTTTGTACCACCAAACCAAAATTTTGCTGTTGCCATATGAAAAAAATTCAAATAGTGAAAATTTTCGATGATTATGCTAACCAGTTTGATGGATATGTTAACCAATGTTGATCAGTAAAACCAATCGAGAGAGAGAGAGAGAGAGAGAGAGAGAGAGAGAGAGAGAGAGAGAGAGAGAGAGAAATTGGCTTGAATTTATTTTATTTGTCTTTTCTCCCCTGTTTACAAATATTACCTATTGAGCGATTGCCTTGAGAGAGAGAGAAGAGAGAGAGAGAGAGAGAGAGAAGAGAGAGAGAACGAGAGATTGACTTAAATATTTTATTTTAGTCTTTCCTCATTTTCATATATTGCCTACTGAACAGATTGTCTTGTTCTGAGAGAAGAGAGAGGAGAGAGAGAGAGAGAGAGAGAGAGAGAGAGAGAGAGAGACCTGGTTGGGGTCAGGTTGGGGCCGGGCTGTGGACATACCATCACTATTTTGCAAAAACAAAATAAATTCCTGCCATTCCCATTCCCGCTGTTTATTTTGACCGTCTTCCACAGTTCCCGAGAACACTCCATGTCAAGCCGCGCCATGGCAGAATTGAATTTCCTATTGACCGAGAGCGAGTGACTTAGGATTGCCAATCGCCACCGAACCGCGAAAGATTGCCAAGATTGAAAATAAAAAGGATAGCAGCGGACAAAAATGGAGCCGAAAGTGTTTAAAAAAAATTAAAAAAAAAAGGATAAAGAAAAGAAAAATGAAATTGAGTTATGTGGAGTCGACTGGATCAAAGAATTGTATCTTTGTGTTTTTACTTTGTGGTATGTGCACGCATATAGAAATGAAAGCAAATAAGCGTCTCTCTCTACGTCTATCTATCTTAAACATTGATGTGTGAGTGTGCGTACATGCGTGTGTTCTACCATTGTAGCTTACCCTCTTCCAGTGAAGAAACCTCCAAAGGAATACGAATTATTAAAAGATGAATATCAATGTTTTATTTCTACGTACTGTATGTTTAAAATTCTGATTTGTAGTCGTGCGCTTCGCGTAGTTAAATGCGGTTTTCTTAGTTAAATATCGTAAACTATGTATTTGCGGATTATGTCCTTATCTTATTATAGAGTAATAAAAATAATTAAACGTAGATATTACTTTATAATAATCTGGCAACATTCCTTGCTCATATGAATACCGCATATTTGCCCAAGAAAATGGTTTCTTTTTTAGCTCAACGTTAAAACCTTATACACCTTCAGTCTCTCTCTCTCTCTCTCTCTCTCTCTCTCTCTCTCTCTCCGTACGTCATGTATCCCCTAATTTTCTGGCATACCTCTTACTTTTACGAACAATACTGCTGGTACCTAGTACTAACTAGAAGGGAACAAGGGACGATCCAATTTTGTAACCTACGTAACCCCTAGCTTAACCCATCACGCGGAGAGTTAATTAAGTGTCCAAAATAAATGGCGGCCTCATCGCGCTTATAACAAAATAAAAAAACGGAAATTGAACGTGGTCGCTTTGTCCCTATTCTACTCTGCTGTGTGTGTGTCTGTAAGTCCGTCTATCCATCTGTCTTTTGGTCCTTCACTGAGATCTCTGTCTATTTCGTGACTATGATTTACAGCTTGAACATTCGTTTGAGAGTCAGACAATACCGATGGACAGATTACACACTTAGCAAAGAACAAAATGGTTTTTTCTTAGGTTCTGTTTCCTTCATTTAAAAAAATGATATTGGCCTCATATGTTATTTTTAACGGTGATAAAATCAATGCAACCTGTTTTGGGTCATTTGTACTCTCTTTACTAGGATACTGTTTTCCCGGCGTGGATTCTGCTTCTGTCAGAGAATTTATCTCTTTTGAATAGAGTGGTTCGTGGTGGTAGATTTCTGTTTCCTAACAGTATCAGTTATGGCTGAACCATCGACGGATGGTCTCTTGTTCGATGACTTTTTTCCATGAGTTGTATTTCAACAGTGATCTTCACATTCACATCCACAGTTGATCCCTGGAGCAGCCAGATTCGCTAAACAGCAGCACCAGTATGGCATAAATGTACTTCGCTGTCGAACTTCTCAGTTCCAGAGGTTCCTTATTCCTCACACCGTTGGATTATGGACTGCCCCCCCCCCCCCCACCCCCCACCCCCCCCCTCCCCCGAACCCCAAGAAAAATAAAAACACTCCCAGAGGAAGCCGTGCAATTTAAAACTTCAGAAGTTCAAATGAAGGTGCTTTACATTACTACCCTAATACTTTTTCTCGTTGCATTTCAATAAATTTTTTATTTATTTTGGTATTTTTTTTTCAATAAGTGGGGCCTTCTTTCAAAATTTCTCTTTACCTCGTCTTACTTCTTCCTAATGAACACCATATTCTTTGAAAGCTTGAATTTCAAGAAAGTGGCCACTTTGGTGTGTTTTTCGTACGAATAGGTTTCATCTCCTAAATAATAATAATAATAATAATAATAATAATAATAATAATAATAATAATAATACAATAACAATAACAATAATAATAATAATAATCAATAATAATAATAATAATAATTAATAATAATAAAAATTCCTCATAGTAGCACGAGTCTTCAAATGGAGAAAACAAATCCACAGTTATGTAAATGTACATATATTTTGTAAGTTTAAAACAGAAAAAGATAGCTTTCGGGAATCCTGTACGGTTCCCCTTATCAATGTACTTTACATAACTGTGGATTGTTTGTTTCTCCAATAATAATAATAATAATAATAATAATAATATATAATAATAATAATAATAATAATAATAATAATAATTATGTTTTATTAAAAGTAATTGCTGCCTCAGCTGCATTAATTTTATACAGGTTCTTCTCTATTTTTTCTAATTATTGCTTTCTCATTGTCGCTTTTTAAACTGGTGAGCAACGCACCGCAGGTTGACATATCTCAATTAGGTAGAACGATTGGATTTTATGAAAATATTTCAGTTGGGGTAGTCAAATTTTCGGGCATATCCCGTAGAGTTTTATTACAGATAGAATTGATGTTAAATTCTACTATTTCTTTTCTATTCTTTCTATTCCTTTCCGGACGTTTCGTCTGAATAAACCTCAGACATCCTCTTGGGCGGAGGTGGGTGAAGGATTGAAGTGAGAAGGTGAGTCCAGCTGCTTATATTGCAGTGGCGCAGCGGGGGGCGTCGTGCCGCTGCCTTTTCATTGGCTCGTGGGTGGGGAGCTTCTTTTTCATTGGCTGCCTGGCTGCGGGCTCAAGCCAGCTTCCCGATCGCATGCTCAGCAGGCGCGCCGATCTTCTCAGCTGCATATCATCACGCCGGGCTTCGTTTTGATTGGGTAAAGGCCGCGTGACGTCACTGCTGGTATTATGCATCGTATTAATGTCACTGCTGGTATTATCCATCGTATTAATGTCGTCTTGGATTGGGCGTTTTCGGGCGGCGATATGGTGATGTTTGCCGTTATTGGGGTGTTTCTTCGGGTGCAGGTCGGGAGCAAAAAGGCCTCCTGTGTCGTGTTCATGGAGGGCTTTTGTTCCTGGATGAGTAACGACTCCAGGAGGCGCAGACGTCGAGGGTCGGGTGCTCTCCCTATTATCCTGGTGTTACTGATGATACAGTCGCGGGAGATTGTGTCTCGGTGGGCGGTGAGGGCGTGGTTCTTGATAGCCCCTTCTTGGGCATGACAGGAGATTCTCTCGCAAGACGCATGGTAGTCATTCCAATGTACTTCCCAGGACATCCTCGGGCGGGCATATGTATTGGTATACTACGTCGTCTGCTTGAGGGGGTCTCCTGATGGCTGTGAGGGGTTATTTTTCATGATAAGGTCTTTTGTTTTACGTTTTTGTAGTATATTATAAGGTCCACTATCTTGCCTTCTTCAATGGGGAGGATGTTTCCTTAATGATCTTCTCATCGCCTTCTCCTCCTCGCGGTATTGAGAGTGCATGAAGGCCTTATAATATATCGTGATGTTCTCGGTGGGGCGGGTCGTGGTCTTGTTCCTCGTTCGAGTACCATCTTTCGAGGGCGGTACGCACTTCTCGATTGATGAGCTTATTGGAATACCCGTATTATTATTATTATTATTATTATTATTATTATTATTATTGTTATTATTATTATTATTATTATTATTATTATTATTATTATTATTATGAACCAGTCTATGAAAGCGTCAGACATTTTAATGCATCTCAATAAGTACGCTGCAGTTGGTAATCACGTATTCCTTCAGATTCTTAACTGCCAAATATTTCGACATGCAGGAGAAAAGAAAAAAAAAAACCTTCCGTTTGGCAAAAGACAAGTAAAATGCCAGTTCGCGGGACCGTCCCAGCGATGGCCCCTCCAGAAACCGGTCATGAATTATTCCCCTAATTTCGGGAGGCATAACCCAGTGACCCGGGGAATTCAGTGCAATAATTCTCGATGTCGATTTAGAATTAAGGTTTGGTGATATTGTTTTTTGTTTCCTTGATGTTAGGGTTATAATCGTTCTACTCGAATGTTGAGGAATTTTTAGTTTTGTGTAAATGGAAGCTATTAAGATGGCTTTGTTTGTCCGCCCTCAGATCTTCAAACCTACCGAGGCTAGGGGGCTGCAAATTGCCAAATTGCAGCACTCTATCCTCAGTTTTCATTTTATTCAAGGTTAAAGTTAGCCATATTCATGCATCTCTCAACAATATAGAACAGGCCCCCACCGGGACGTGGTAAAAGCTTCATGGGCCGCGGCTCTTACAGCATTATACCGAGACCACCGAAAGATAGATCTATTTTCGGTGGGCTTGATTATACGCTGTACAGAAAACAGATAATATTAACAACTGAGTACAACTAATATAATTTGTCGTGTGAACTATATCTTAATATTATTATAATAGTATTATATGTCATAGTTTCCTATATATTATATATATATATATATTATATATATATATATATATATATATATCATACATAAAACCATATTTCTTTCTATCCAAGAGTTTGTAGCTTTAAAATTTGACCAAGTTTTTGTGGAGTCAGGTTACTGACTCCGTGTGCTGCCCCATAGTTGTTTATGGTAGTCACCCAACCAGTGACTAACTATATCCAGTCGATCAACAGTTTCCTTCTGATGACTGTAGATTGAAGGAAATTTGACTTGACTCAAACCATTCAGTTTTAATTAATTTATTCCCTTCATATACTAGAACAAATGTGACAGCATATATCTGATGCCCAGAGGGCGTATATAGGAAGGCATCAATTTACCTAAAAGAGAGATTTCATGGGGACCCCGAGAGAGAGAGAGAGAGAGAGAGAGAGAGAGAGAGAGATGACATTTCGATTTTGTGGGTTGATCATTACATTTTTCGGACGAGACATACCAGTTCCGGCCTGGAATGTACCCCAGAAATTGTCCATATTTTAGTCTTTATTGTGTAATGAAGCGAAACTTGAATAAGGGGAATATTGGGGGCAGGGGGGCCGGTTTATTCAGTCTTTCCATTGAAAGAGCATTGGAAATTCTAAACAGTACAGAAAATCCACACACACAAAAAAAGTACAAATAAACAAATATACATTTAAACGATATCTGATGTGAAGAATAATTGCTTCGATTATCATTAAGGGAATTGGTGATTGAACTAAATGTCTAAAAAAAGGATAATAATAAAAACGAATGAAAATAATAACCGTAAAAGAAAATAAATGGTTGTTGTTTGAAACGCTGTAAATGGATATTTAGTTTCAAAAGAGTACGACTCGTATTTATCGGGGTCAAGCAGGTCGTTTCATATTGTCGTACTGGTAATCATGATCATTTTTAATGATTTTCGCGAACACAATGCAAAATATTTTGAACAAAGACACTTGTTTAATATATTCAATTTAATCTATTCAAAACTTGAAGAATTAAATATATTCCGTAATTGAAACAAAAATGAATTTTAACTCTCCTCATATTTCCAGTCCTTCGTAACTCTGGTGGGACGTAAAGATTATTGTGAGTCCTTCTGCTTAACTTTTCCAGGAGTTCCAGTAATCAATGGAGATTTCAAAGGAGGTCAAAGAAACTCTCTCTCCTCTCTCTCTATCTCTCTCTCGGTCCGGAAAGATTAATCTTACGAAAATAGCAAAATCAAAGAAATACCAAAATGCAACCCACTTGACGTCTTAAGACCAGTCACAGAAAATAAATCTTTGAAAACCCAACAAGCAACATCGTCAGCTTATAGATTTTCTGGAACTCATCGTTGTATTCGTAAAGGTCTCATGATGAAGCTGTCGATGCCAAGCTGCGCAAGAAAAGGACTAGCAAATGATTTAGCTTGTTGTGAGAAATATTCCAGTTCAGTTACTGACAAAGCCCCAGCCAAGCAGACATCCACTAATTATCACAGATCTGTCCCCACATAGTGATTTTGGGCCAAATGCAATTTGCAATCACGTCTGACTTAGTTTTATCTTAGCGTCGTCGTCCGCTCTCAGATCTCAAGAGACTCCGAGCAAGATCATTCCAGGCCCCTGGAATCTAATGAAGCATTTTTTTCAGTGTGTTGCTATTAACATGAAATTCGGATTCCAGCGATTGCAGAGCTCTGAAAACTGGAAGCTAAGTCTGATTAGCTCTTCGCCTGTGTCGAACGTTCCAGTTCCAGAGGAGCTTTATTCCTCACACCGCTGGACTCTGGAACAGCCAGACTTCAAAGGAAGGCGTGAATCTGGAACTTCTGAAGGTCAAGCGGTCGTACAATACATTACTGCCTAATACTATTCTCCTTAAATTGTAATATATTTTTATCTATTTGTTGATTATTTATTTATTTATTTATTTATTATGATAAGTGTTGTCCCTTCTTCCTGTGTTTCCCTTCAGCTCGCCTTACTTCTTAACGAGTATCATTTTGTCAGCTTGAATATCAAGTCGATAGCCCCTTTGGTGGTGAGCCTGTTTCCATATGAACAGGTCACCATCTTCTGAATAATATATAATAATAATAATAAAATAATAATAATAATAATAATAATAACTAATAATAATAATAATAATAATAATAATAATAATAATTTAGTTTCTAAAGAGTAGCAGCTTCAGGTAGTGGCCATTTTTCTCAACACGTTGTTGTTGTTGTTGTATTAATAAAGTCTAATGAGAATTGTGAAGCCTTATTATTTGAGAGGTAAACGATGATTCGTTACTGAAAATAGCTCTATTGAACGAGTCTCGACTTAGCTGCATCAATAGTGAAATTTTTGAAACACCGATAATCACTGGCTATTAACTTCTATGATACTAAAAACATAACATGGTCGTAAATAACATTCCACTTGAGTTGAAGTCAGAACAATTGACTATGACAGTTCTACTAGAATTAGTAAAAAAAGCAAAAATTTGAATGGATTTTCGTATTTTGAAACCAGTATGTTACAGAAATTCAAAATCTTATTTATGCGTGTCACACGTAAGATTCGTGATAATAATAAACAAAAGCATACAGATAGTTCTCTTTGTTTATAACTTAATTGCGTTGTTCTTTATAACTAAATACAGCGAATAGGTTTTTGCTACTGGGAAAAAGTATTGTAATTCAATAATTAGCTTTGTTCAATGAACACTAATAGTTCATCAACGAGAGAAATTTTATAATTTATTAATGATTACATGATTAACCCACCGTCTCATCATATCGGTTCAGTTAATATAATGTCTTTCTCAAGTGAAGCCCGTAAGCAGATTATCAATATGTGCACTAGTATTGCAAAGCTCCGGTATTTGGAATGACCCAAGGTTAGGTAGGTTAGGTTAGGTTAGGTATATCAGAGATAGGCTTTATTTGCAAATAAATTCTTTTTTTTTCATTTTTGTTCACCTATATATATTACCTTTAGTTATCAGATGTTTCCATCTTCAAACTATTTCCAAAACTTTTTCAAAGTTGAAATATGATTATCGTATTGATAGGATAATGCAAAATATATTTCACAGAATTCGAATATACCGTCAAATTCAAGGGAAGGTAACATATAAGAATTAGGATCAGGATACGTTTTTTTATGTTTATATGCATGTGCGTGTTTGTGTGTGTGGATACAGACAAAGGTATGTCCGCTAGGTTAATACAGTCTCACAACTTGTAGGGTGGGAACACAATGCATTTAAAAGAGGTAGATGACCTCTCATAAAAGCACTTACCTGATTCAGAAGAGAACTCGACTCTCGTCAGAAATGAATGATAAAAAAATACTGCTTCGAAAGAGACTAACAAGAAGTTATTCACAGTGGCTGTCCTAACCTCGAGGTATCACTGTTTTTCACTCTTATATTTTATCGTCCATTTTTCTCCCGATCTCTGTTACGGGATAAATAAATCTTTAAATGTCCAGGAAACCTCTGTAAAACGCGGGTCCAGAATAAAATATATAAGGCTGAGGAATTTTTTCTTTTTCTTTTTTGCGAAAGCCACGTCAGTGTTAAGGGCGAATTGGCACTCAAAGGCTCCCGCGAATAGCTCAGGGAAATTCTGTTGAAAAAATCGTCATGGGTTATTCGGAGATCAACAAGAACACCCCAACCCCTTCCGAACCCTCCGACAGAGAATTGAGGAAATACAGGAATGGAATGAAAGCCGCAAGTATGAAAAGGACAGGTGAAAAGAAACAGGGTATTACTACAGGTGGGGGGGAGGCCCGGGATAGAACTGAAGAAGAAAATCATGGTAAAGGAAATTAACGGAACTTACGAAAAAGAGGTGACAGGAGAGAAAAAAAGAGATAGATTGTATATATATCACAGACCCTCATCTTTCAAATCAGTATGTTTGGTGATTAGGTTACTATTTATACCATTACTGAAATTACCAGCTAGAAATATATAGTAGGTGTTTGTATTATTCTTATATGCAAGAATACCTCCTAGACACGGTTATGTTTGTATATTACATGAAATAAAAAGATCAAATAAGATTAAAATGCAAATGATAGTCAAGTTTATTAGAGAAATAATATTCACTTAACACGTTATGGATGGAATGTTTCATTCAACATAATATAAATAATTCGTTTTTTAATTAACATACGCAGATGGTCAGGTTATTAATTTAATTATCATATTTTTTTATCATATTTTTATTAAATTCCCTTGAGTTACAGTTAAACAAGTCGTGATCCGACCTCCAGCTTAATCGGGACGTGTGCAAGATTTCCCTCACGCATAAGTTGTAAACATTACATTCCTAACTTTTAAAGTAAATTAAAAGGTGCTAAAATCTACGGTCAAATAGAACCTTGAACTGTTTTCACCAGCGAACATAACAATAAATACGCTATATATATTAAAAAT
>NC_087204.1:18000919-18025919 GCF_015104395.2 Macrobrachium nipponense | reverse complement strand
ATTTGTTTTGTTATTAAAATCGCTAGTAAAACCGATATTTTACATTTTAAGTAAACTACTGCATGCACTACTATGACCATTTGTATTCGCCACTGAAGAAATAAGCTGTTATTTAAATAACCTTGAAAAGCTTTCTTCTTGAAGTATTTTTGAATTGAAACTAATCAATAACCTCACTTGAGTCACGTAGAATTATGTCCAACTATAATCAAGGATTTTGAAAGATAGAAAATTTGTATTCCCATCAGTTTCGTTAGAATTAGCGGGAAATTAATAAAAAAATAAGCAGGGTTGGCAATGATTATAAGCAGGGTTGGCAATGATTAAACTCAAACTGATTTAATCAATGATTAAATCATGGAAGTTTTTCATTTAAGAAATAATTTTTTATTTGAAAAATATGGGTTGGAGGTTAATAAAAATTTAAGCATAACTGTGCTACATCTACTTTATTTTTAGATATAAAAAAAATTGCAAGTACATACTTTAGGCCACAACTGGAAACCTAAAAGATAATAAAGTAGTAATTTTGTCATAAAATACATTTTGAGGAGATAAAGTATTGCAAAAACATCTAACAAATAAAAAAATCAAATAAATAAAAAATAAATAAATCACAGATTTTTAAAAATTCTTCTTTAATAGAAAAAATCACCAGCCCTGAAAATAAGTAGTTATTTAACTGTCCCTATAGGCTCAATTCTAAATATATCAGGACCATTTTTAGTTGGCTGAAGTGTTCGAAAATTAAACCGTATTTGGGTAATCAATGACGACTTGCTTGTATCTCCAACACCAAAGAACTGGAAATATTTTCGCTATTTGGAAAGAAGGAATAAAGTAAGCCGTCTTCATCTCTCTCGACCCCAGGTGGCGTCCCTGAGTCTGACACATCGTTTAGGGAGCCATTTCTCCCAGAGAAGGAGGACCTCGTCGCCTCTCGTAAGGAACGAAAACGGGTTCCAAGATCAGCCGGAAATTCCAGGGATGCGACCGAGATCCGAAGGTGCGGGCGCCCTATACGATGTTGTGAGCGAAAGAAGGCTTGGTAAGGAATGTCCGGCAAGCCGCGTAAATAATGTTTGAGCATCTTGTACTTAGAATCAATACAATGCATTTTTTTAAAATTTCATTTTTATCTAATTTATATTTTGGGCGAGTGGATTTGTTACTCTTGCTATACCGTTAGAAGTATACTTTAATTTTTGGGCATAAAAATCGTGGTACAGTACACTGATTTCGAATAATAAGTTCTTAGCTAAATTGAGTGAATATAGAATTTAGGCCAAAGACCAAGCACTGGGACCTATGAGGTCATTTAGCGCTGCAATGGAAATTGACAGAAAAAGGTTTGAAAGGTGTAACAAGAAGAAAAACTCAAAGCAGTTGCACTGCGAATCAAGTGCTAGGAAACAAGGGTAGAAAGTAAGAGGAAGAAGAGAACATGAAAGGAGGTGCAGCAAATAGAACGAAAGTGGTTGCAGCTAGGGGCCGAAGGCACGCTGCAAAGAACCTTAAGTAATGCCTACAGTGCACCGCATGAGGTCCACTGACGGCACTACCTTAGCGTTTGAAAATAAGGCACTCAGAGCAATATTAGGAATGAATTGGAGGGGGTAAGATCTCAAATAACGGAATGAGAGAAATAACGGGGTGCAACCGGTCGATGAGTATGTTAAGCTCTTACGCTGGAAGTAGCTAGGCCATTATAGAAGATAAGGAATGGTATACGTGATACCGGGGAGATCTCGAGAGTTACCCCTTGGACAGAATATGGCGGCGTGAGTTCATAGACAGGATGTATGTTCCACCTCTCCTGAGGGATACTTTAGAAAGACGTATCCCTCAGGAGAGGTGGAGCATTCATCTTACCCATGTGAACTCTCTTGAAAGAGACAGTTTCCAGCCCTGTGACTGGCTTATCAACAGCCAATCAGGAGCGTCGTAAGGGACTGGCCTAGACATCAGATGCACGGTTGATACATCTCGGGGAATTTGTGGTCCGGAGACTGCCATAATCTCGCCAGAAACTGGCCCGCATGAAAATACCAACTATATTTTTTTCGTAAATTCAGGGCACTTGTCTGCTTTTTTCCTGGTTTGCATGACTCCGCCCCATTCACGAAGGATACACCTGTGTCTGCTTTTACTGATAACTGTCACGCTCCCCAATTGAAAAGTTGGCCCTGTTAACCTGCGATTACCGTTTCAATTACCAGCCATTTTAAATTAGTAGTTTGATAGAGATGCAATTGCTGTTCACTGAGGGTTGGTTAGAGCTGAGTTATTCTGTTACGGGGAGTTTTTTTTTTCTAGTATGTTTTTGGCACGGAGCAATTGCTGGGGAAATGGCTTTTGCAAACCATCCCAATTACAGGACAATTATCTGGTAAAAGGCAGTATAAACTCGTGCATGAGCAGTTTAAGCTTTGCAGTGCATATTTTTATTATACTGTAATAATAGGGATGAGTGCGATATTATACTGGAGAGATTTTAGGTCCAAACAGAATTAATACAAGCAAAGGCAAGGTAGTTCCGGTTATTTATATATATATATATATATATATATATATATATATATATATATATATATATATATATATATATATATATACTACTATATATATATCTAATAAAAGGAACCCATAAAAACACCAAAATATAGAGAGAAAAGTACTATATTTCAGAGACTGCTGTCTCCCTCTTCAGGTAGATGAATGAGAAAAGTTACAGAAAAGGTGGTATTTATACCAAGAGGTCCAACCACAGGTAAGCCAATTTAGGTCACTCCCGCTGATAATCTTCCTTTAATCTTCTTAAGCGTTGGTTGAATGAAAATCTTGTCGATGATATCTGAGTCCCATGCTCCCTTTGAGATATTCATTACCTGCCTCTCTTTAATCAAGGCCGATTCCATCATTTGACTCTTGTACCGGCAGTTGCTGCTGTAAATTATATGTGACAAATTCCAGTTTATTCTCTGGTTATGTTCATTTATATGGTTGAAAATAGCTGAGTTCTGTTTTTCATACCTAACTGACCGTTTATGCTGTATTAATCTCTGGGGAAGTGTTTTTCCTGTAAATCCGATGTAAGATTGGTCACAGTCCAGGCATGGGATTTCGTAAACGCCTGTGTCCTTAGGGGATGTCTTTTGTTGGACGTTAATCAGGGATTTGGCTAAAGTGTTTGGGTAAGTAAATGCAAAAGTGTTAGATGGAATTCTTGATATATAAATATATATATATATATATATATATATAATATATATATATAATATATAGATATATATATATATATATATATACAGTAAACATAAATACCTTGTCTTCGCTCCTCCATATTCAAGGTATTACAGACAAAATGTCCCTATATTTTAGGGTATTACAGACATCATTTCCCCATATTTAAGGTATTATAGACATAATTTCCCCCATATTTAAAGTGTTACAGAAGATGTCCCCCATATTTAACATATTACAGACAAAATGTCCCTATATTTTAGGGTATTACAGACATATCCCATTTTCCCCCATATTTAAGGTATTTATAGACATAATTCCCACCCCCATATTTAAAGTCTTACAGAAAATGATCCCCCTTATTTAACATATTACAGACAAAATGTGCCTATATTTTAGGGTATTACAGACATCATTTCCCCATATTTAAAGTATTATAGACATAATTTCCCCCATATTTAAAGTGTTACAGAAAATGTCCCCCATATTTAACATATTACAGACAATATGTCCCCATATTTATCCCCCATATTTAACATATTACAGACAAATGTCCCCCATATTTAACATATTACAGACAAAATGCCCCATAGTGTCCCCCCTTTAAGGTATTTCGATAGGCTTCATTCTGCTTCTCAGAACTTTTTTTTTTTCTTAGAGCACTTGAATTCATGTCACGCGGGCTCGCACGTGCGTGAAATAATTTTTCTGTACTGTATAACATGCATATTATTTATCTTTTACATTTTTATTCTAATAAATAAATCATAAATATCCTATCCTAAAATTCCTGTATTATTAACTCAACTCGAAACACATTTATCAGACTCTTTCAGGCTTTTCTATAGACCTTTCCTACCCCCCTAAACAAGCATAACAACAACAAGATAGTTTGTAGGCTTACTCCCCGAGTCAGCGAAAACCTTAATCTCCATCTTCGTAAAAGGCAGGAGCCTCGTACCATAGATTTTTACCTTATCTCTTGGCGTGTGGGCCATCAGGCAACGAAAACTTGGGGGCAACATTATTGGTAAGCCATTTTCTCATTAGCAGCGAGGATCCTAAGAGCATATCGGGTCCATTAACGGTTTCTTTTTTTTCTTTTTTTAACCAAAGGTTTGCACGATAAAGGAAACTTAGTTACTGAGATGATGGTGATCTTCAAAGGGGAAGAGAAATATAATCCTAGGAATAATGGCGAACCCGCTGATGGCAAGTGATGATGGAAGTAAAAATCTTATAAACAAAAAACCTGGATAAAAGAAGTAACTCCTGTTGGCAAGATTACATAAAAAAAAATTGCTAAAAATGCGCCCAAGATTCTTCGGCGCATTTTCAGCGTATAATGCTGTATGATCCGCGGCCCATGAAACTTCCAGCCACGCCAAGCGCATGATCATGGCTAACTAATCCTTAGATAAGAAGAAGACTGCCGAGGCTAGAGGGCAGCAATTTGGTTTGTTTGATGATTGGAGGGTGGATGACCAACATACCAATTTGCAGCCCTCTGGCCTCTGTAGATTTTAAGATCTGAGGGAGGACAGAGAAACCTGGCACTAAAGAAAACCAAAATGAAAACTAAAGTTACTTCTTGACGTACTGCAAACGCCCCTCGAGGAAAAGCAGATTATAGATGGTTTGGAAAACAAATGGAAAGGCGAATCGATTCCGACAAATTGATATACCGTATCTATAGCTTTAACTTGAGAGGGATAATGAGCAGGCGAGGAGTTAGTATTTCTCTTGGAAGCTAGCATAACGGAGCTTGATAATGGAAGATTAGACGGCGGAAAGGAAAGAAATATTGTGGGGGTGGGGGGTGGGGGGACTTCTTGCTTGTGCTTCTGCATTCTCCTTGTTTTCGAGTAGCACGGGGCCGGGGGATGGAGGGGGCGGGGGGGTTGGCAGGGTGGTGTTTTTGGGCATCGCTGTGTATGAACCCATTCTTTATGAGTGAGTTTCATATATCCTATAAAATCTTTTTTCTTATGAAACAGAGTCGCGGTTTACACTTGACACGGGCGCCATTGAGTTTTCCCTGAAAAAAGCGGGAGGCCATATCTTACAAACTAACCATAGAATCTTCTTGAAAACAATCTCATACAAACTAACCATAGAATCTTCTTGAAAACAATCTCATTATGTTTCCCATACCCATCCTACCATATTACTAAGGTTGGACATAACCTAACCTAACCTAACCTAGGGGTATATGGCCAAAACAAAAAACCGGGGCCGAGTAAAGAAGGTCCATATACTTCTTAACTTCAAATCTCTAGACTCTCACAGTACCTCTCTTTTTTCAATCCCATTTTAGAGCAAAGTGAATTTCAGTCTATCAGTTTTGACCAGACCAACCATAACCATCACTCCACTTTCATATTCCTCAAATTATGATTTATTATTTACGAAATGACACACCCCACCTATTTTAATAGTTTTGTTCGTGCGGAAGAAGCCTTAGCAACCGGCTTTTATATGCTTGAATAGAGATTTGGTTGTTATTATTATTATTATTAGATTTTTTTATGAAAGAGAACCAGACCACAATCACTAAGCCCGTGTTCCATTGACGTTATAAATTTCATTATCAAGATAATGAATTCCAATTCTTATTTTCAGACAGGGGTTTCAGTAGCGTTTCATTCTGCATAACAATCTGCTTCGTTAAACAAAGATTAGTTTTATTGTGTTTTCTCTGAAATGATTCATATGAGAATTATAAATATTCCCCGTTTGTTAATTAGTCGTGGTCCCGATAACTCAGCCATATCAGTATAATGAATTTTTTGTGAATATTAATTCATTGTGTTTATGATAACAAGGCACCGTAGTCACTGAAGAGGGAATTACGGTTCTAGGAAGTAATGTTGGTAAAATCTTCGTCAGGAGAATATTTTACAAAAAAGGGCTGTTATGGTGGTTATAGACCAAGATGTTGATATATTATTTTCTCTCTCCTCTCTCTCTCCCTCTCTCTCTCTCTCTCGCTCTCTCTCATCTGCAATATGTATATTATATATATATTATATATTATATATATATATATATAATATATATATATATATATATATTGATATATATATGTATATATATGATATGTATATATATATATATATATATATAGATATATATATATATATATATATATATATATATATATATATATATATATATATATATATATATATATATATTATATATATATATATATAAATATAAATATGTATATATATTATATATTTATATACACATATATTTTATAGATATGTATACATATACCTATAATATACACATACATATGTATATACATAATATTTCATATACTTATGTGTATACATATATATACACATATACACATATATGTATATATATGCATATAGATATACACTTATATGTATATCATATATATAATATATTCATGCCCACTAACCCAATGAAACTTATACGTAGAGAAAATAACCTTAAGATGAATTCTTCGCAAAAGACTGCGCGCGGTCCTCCAGAAGGTCTTTTTTTCAATATTTCCTGCGATAGTCGTCTAGAAATTTATCTCCTTGATGGAAAACCTTTTCAGAGATTCATCGGTGAGACACTGCTTGTTTATTGGACTCTGCTCAGCTCAGCTCTGCTCTGCTCTGCTCTGCTCTGCTCTGTCCTCCATCGGCGATATCACTTGCATAAGGTTTTCGCGAGGAATATTAAAAAGGTTCAGAGTACGGAATCTTCAGTCTTTTTTATATTAATGTGAGTCTGTTCTCAGAGAGAGAGAGGAGAGAGAGAGAGAGAGAGAGAGAGAGTACTAGATTTGTATACAATGGAAATAAATGGTGGATCCAATGTACCAAATTTAGTTACATCACGACACTGTTGGAATGTCAGCAAGACCTCACTTATGAGCGCGCGAGAAGTTTATGTATAAATTGTCAGGAAGCCTCATTATTTCTGATTAAGGGTGTTAGATTAGTATAGATAGATAGAGATAGATAGATAGAGAGAGAGAGAGAGACGGTAGAGACAGAGAGAGAGAGAGAGAGAGAGAGAGAGAGAGAGATTTGCACTTACGTTCCTTCTACTGAATATTTCTCAGCGAAACCTAGTTATGCATTAAGCGCTGTTCATTTACAAAATGAATGAATAAAATAAAATAAATGAATAAATAAATAAATAAATAATAAACTTTAAAAAATTTTAATTCTTATGTTACTATATCCTCTGTCAAATGAAGGAATTTATGGAACATGCGGCAAGCGCAGTCATGCAAATGTTCTTGATACTCTATTAAAAGCGGCAATAAAATAAATACATAAACACCAAAGACCTAGTATAATAGCTTGGAAAGTCCAAAAGTATTAAATCTTCAAGCTAATGCATTGCAAAGCGGATTTAGAATGAATAGTATACCGGATCTGGAATGAATGTGTGGATTTTACGATTATCCCGGTTTTTTCTATGCAAGTTCTGTTGTTCGTGGATTTCCATACCCAGCGGTTTACCAAAGAGTCTTTCAGCCTGGGCGTGGCGCTGGGTATTTGCAGAATTCAACGAAACTAGAATACATCTAAATATATGCAATGGATAAACACGTATATATAAATGAATGAAGAAACTTGAAGAGTCATGGAAACTTTCTTAATTTCGTATCGAAATTTAAGATGATGGTAAGAGGAGGAGGAGGAGGAGGAGGAGAGAGAGAGAGAAGAGAGAGAGAGAGAGAGAGATGTGGTTTCACCTCAGTTGGTGATTATTGTCATGACTGCCTCCCGTTCACAATATATATATATATATATATATATATATATATATATATATATATATATATATATATATATATATATATATACATACATATATATCCCTTGACACTACTGTGTTCAGATATGAAATATAAGTTTTGTGAGATAATCATTTTACTCCATCTGAATCGTTGTGCCTAGATAAGATATTACATTCTCGGAACTAGAGATCGTGGTAATATGATAGTTTAACTAATGCGACCACATAAACGCTGGCAAATTTTGTTTTATTTATAGGGATGGAGGTTTACTCCAGTTTTTAGGAGCAGTCATTCTCTCTCTCTCTCTCCCAATCTCTCTTCTCACTCTCTCGCACTCTCTCTCTCTCTCTCTCTCTCTCTCTGCCACCAGAAGTCGTAACAGCAACATTGTGGAAGAGGTTTTAAAAGTAAGTTGGCAAAATCATTAGGAGGACACTGAATGGACAGTAAAACCTGCTCCTAGAGATAAGTGAGCACACGATGTCTCGTCTTAGGATGGACTAAACAAGTCTTTGAGACATCTTAATCCTTGTAACTCTCTCTCTCTCTCTCTCTCTCTCTCTCTCTCTCTCTCTCTCTAAATATAGCACCACTTCCACATAATTGAAAGGCAGACATCATATAAGGGCAATTTCACATGAATTCCAAATCCTGGAATATTCCTGGAAAAGTGGTTCCAGTGAAGGAATCGTGAATTCCAAATCCATTCATCTTTCCTGGAAAATCGGTTTCAGCGACGGAATCTTCTCCGCCAACAGCCATTGATTACAAAACCTATGAAACCAGGTCCGACATAAACCCAGGCAGTGGTCGAGATTTCCAAATGCCCCCTCACCCCGCCCCCTCCGGAACTGCTGACTAGGTTTTTCGAATTTCTGAGATGACTGTGTAGATTCCTTTAACCGGAAGACGGGATTGATTGCGGGTTGTGGTTTGGAAGGAACAAAAATTTGACGACCCATGGTCGCTGCTGTAAAAGGACAATTTATTTCTAGGAGGCTTTTTTTTATATGTTTTGACGAAAAAGGTTGCTTTTCTTTTTATTGGGTTGTTTTTTTTTATGTTCATCTCTCACAAAAAAACTGTGGATTCGTTTCTGCATTATTATTATTATTACATTATTATTGTTATTGTTATTATTATTATTATTATGTATACATTCTTACCGAAAGATCAGAAGAACCACGAAATTACCTAACAAGTTTCCAGATCAGAAGTGAATTGAAACTGAATTGAATTGATGTGGTTTCAGAATACTATTAAGAAACCCTTTCGTTCGTTACTCAGGGGATTTTGGAAGCTTGAGATTTATATATATATATATATATATATATATATATATATATATATATATATATATGTATATGTATATATATATATATATATATATATATATATTATATATATATATATATATATATATATATATATATATATATATAATTCTTCTGTTAAAACAGGATACGTGTCAAGTATAAAAGGCCCATTAAAGCTAAAGTTTTATATTTCACTGAACTGCCTCCCACCCTTATCAAGTAGTGAATGCACAAAAGAAGTTACATTGGCTAAATAAATAGTGGGAGAAATGCCCCTTTCTTGCAGTACAAATGAGAAGGCTGAGATAATGAAATATATTTTAGCTCACTATTGACAATTTCTGAAGGGTTGCCTTCTTTTACCGAGTTTGGAAGTGAAGATATGGAGCCTAACCAGAAAAAAAAACAAGAATTAAATTGAATGAGAGGAGAGCGTGATAAAAAAAAAAAGTGTGATAGACTTGGAAATTGTCTGGGAAAGTTTCTCAATTTCACTTTGAGAGAAGTTTTCCAACTCTTAGAGGATCTATTGTTATTACTTCTTGAAATGAAACCACAATGTCTAAGGCCGGTGGTAACCGACCACTAATAAAATTGTCAGTTACTGCTTCATCCTGGTCGTTTTGTACAGTTTTCAAAGGTGCCATTAAAACCAGGACCCCATGAAAAGCACGTCGTGTACTCTCTCTCTCTCTTCTCTCTCTCTCTCTCTCTCTCTCTCTCTCTCTCTCTCGGGTATACTGTGACACTCGATTAATTCATTCAAAAGCATCTTTGCTGAAGGTTGTTTAAGAGAAACCTCTTTTTTTTTTTTTTTTTTTTTTTTTTGTTCATGACTTATGAAAAAAACATCTTCATAAATTACTAATACATTTAGTCTTAAATTCAATATTTGATCAAAATTCCAGTAAGTACGATTAAAACTATACATTTTTCGGTAGCCACGAGGGACCAGCGTTGCAGTACCAAATGCAAATCATCAAAAAGATGTATGATACATCTGAAATTTATGATACATCGGAATTCGAGGATATGCTTAATAATTGATTTTGGTATTCAAGTCGTTTTGTAACGAGAATTGAAGGTGAAAATGCCTAATAATAAGTTTTACGAGTAGTAAAGACGCCTTGTAAGCTGCAATTATATCTTGATGCTAAATTTAGGTGTTTAGGTGTTCGACAAAGTAGAAATTTAATGGCATTTATTGTCATGAATGAATATTACAGGCTGTAATATTCCCATGACATTAAATGACATTAAATTTCTTTTTGTCGAACACCTAAACACCTAATCTAAACATCAGGATATTTAGAATTTACGAGGGGCGTCTTAACTAGTCGTTAAAACTTATCATTCGCAGTTTTCACCTTCAATTCTCCTTACAGAATTACTTGAATTTACATTCAAGTCAATGAAGACATCGAAAAAAGGGAAGAATACAAAGATATCAACGATTTTGTTTTTTATTTCCCCAAACAAAGGGGAAAAAGAAAAATTATTGAACAAAAAAAACGTAAAATGGTTTAAAAGCCAGCAAATTATTTCAGTGGACAGAGGTGCAGTGTCCTGGGAAAGGCGGTGCACTCCCGAACTGAATAAACGCAGTGTTACCTTGAACCACATATGGTTTTTATTCGGAATAAATACGAGATTCTGTTGTCCATTTTGTCGAAGGGGTATTGGTATCCACCTGCTACTTCTAGCCATTGTTTATAATAGTTGCATTGGTTGCAGGTCCACAATAATATATCATGTGAGTATATATGATTGTGGACCTGCAACCATTGCCATCATTTTCGACACGGAAAACTGCGCCCAATAGTTGCATTAAAGTTGTTGTTTTAGATTTAGCTGGCCTTATTGCCAGCACGGGCTCTTGCTCCTACTAGAGCAGCCCGTAATTGCATCAGAAACGTATAATCATTAGCATTTTTTAAGACATAGGTCTTACGAGACCAACAAACCGTTTTGATATATTCAAATCCATTGTAAAAAACAGATGTCTTTCAACTTTCACATATTCCTAGCCCCTCTGACGTTCTCCGCTTAACTTATCAAGAAAATATCTGACCGTCATATTTGCTTAATTAATCAAAGTAATTTCATAGGATACTTCCTCCATTTCATTCTGTTTCTGTGTATATTTCCGGTCATTAAATTAGCTAGATCGTTCTCAGCTGAAAAAATACTTTCATTGCTGTGATGGCTTATTAGCGTTTTCTAAACCCTAGCACTATAGTCGATTTTTTTAAACCTGCAAACTGCACTTAACTTGCACTCAGCTGCTTGTCGCTGATTGGATGAATGCCGTGTTGTCCGAATCCCTCAGTTTTGTTTTGACACTGTTTCAGAATTGTGATTATACGGCCATAGATTGAGATAAGAGCCAAATTGTGTAATGTATGTAAATACCTGTTGTAATAAACTCAAGTATTAAGAAGTTTACTACCAATTATATATAATAGTTAACAGTTATGAAACAACACTCTCCGAAGCTGTAGCCTTGAAATATGTTTCGAACGCATGAACTTTAATGTTTAAAATTTCTAGCTAGATTTTTAGTCCAATCATGCTATTGTTGTTTGTAAAAAAAAATTATTGTACATTGCTGATGTTGTATAACGCCTAAGAACAAAATACTATTGTAGAAAATGTAAGCTTGTCAGAAATTTGGGGTGGAGGAGTTGTGGGAGGAACAGCCTCGGGGTTGACAGAAAGTTGACGTACTCTCAGCGGGAGGTTCAAATGCGGGTTGTGCTTTTCTTGTCTTCATAAATAATAAAGATGTTTATATATCATAATGTTCATTTTTTGCATTTCAAAAGTAATGCTCACGGAATGTCATTAATGTTTTAGGATATGTATAAAGTTGCTGTTGCTGTCGCCTTAATGATTTCTTTCATTGTCTTGCTAGGGCCCTGTGAAGCGAATATTGAAAAAAACATTCATTATTATATTAAGGCACTGACTGGTAAGCCTACTGCCAGCAGCATGTATATGCCTGGGTGTTTGAAGCGCCTTCATCTCTGCTTTGTTTCCATTTCGACTCTTGTGGCCATGGCTGAAATAGGTGAAATCGACGACAGTGAGCCAACTACTCGATAGCCGATTCAAAGCCGATTGATGATGGCGGTGTGTGCAGACGACAACTTGCTGGCTGTTCCTTTTCTCACTCCTCCACCCCAAATGTTTCGGCAAGCTTACATTTTCTACGATAGTATTTTGTTCTTAGGCGTTATACAACCTTCAGCAATGTACAATGAATACTTTGTTTTGCTTTTTTCCAACCATCAATGGCACGATTGCGCTAAAAATCTAGCTAGAAATTTAAACATTAAAGCTCATGCGTTTGAAACCATATTTCAAGTCTACAGCTTCGGAGAGTGTTGTTTCATTACTGTTAACTATTATATAATAATTTGGTATGTAACTTTCTTAATACTTAAGTTTATTACAACAGGTATTTACACAACATTACATAATTTGGCTTTTATCTCAATCTATGGCCGTATAATCACAATTCTGAAACAGAGTGAAAACAAAAACAAAATGAGAGATTCGGACAACACGACATTCATCCAATCAGCGACAAGCAGCTAAGTGCAAGTTAAGTGCAAGTTTGCCAGGTTTAAAAAAATCGACTATAGTGGTTTCACTTACTCGGGGAATAAGCCTACAAACTACTTTGTTGTTGTTGTTATTGTTGTTGTTGTTGTTCTTTTGTTCTTGCTGTTGTTGTTCTTGTTGGCGGGTTAGGAAAGGTCTATGGATGAGCCTAAAAAGGTCTGAAAAAGTTGTTTCGCGTTGCGCTAAAAATACAGGAATTTTAGTATAGGATATTTATTGATCTATTTATTAGGATGAAAATGTAAAAAAAAATAGATAATGTACAGAAAAATTATTTCTAATGAAATAAAGCATATTGATTTAATTCGTGGTGAAACAACGTGCAATTTGGTCGCAGATTTTAGCATGCTACCCGAGTAAGCTGGAGGTAGAATCACGCTTTGATTTTCCTTTGATTTTGCTTTTCTATTTCCATCTTTTCATGTCCTATCCTCTAGTTTCGACCGAAAAAAAGAAAAAAATCTGCTAACGCTAGAATATACTTTGGCCTCGACCACCGCTCGTTATCTTAATTAAGGTTAAACAGTAAGACCTCTTATTGCTCTACATAATTCTATGACCCATAAATTCTGTGACCTTCTTTCCACCCATATTCTGTGACCTACTTTCCCCATAAATTCTGTGACTTACTTTCCCTAAAAATTCTACGACCTTCTTACCCCATAAATTCTGTGACCTTTGCCTATAAATTCTGTGACCATTTTCCCCATATATCTGTGACCTTTCCTACATAAATTCTGTTACCCTCGGACAAATTGTCTTCAAGACTAAAGAGGAGCCATATGGTGTTATAAATTCTGTGACCTTTGTTTCCCCATAAATTCTGTGACCTTTCCACATAAATTCCTGTTACCTACCTTCCCCTTAAATTCTGTAACCTTTCCACATAAATTCTGTGACCTACTTTCTCCATAAATTCTGTGACCTTTCCAACATAAATTCTGTGACCTACTTGTCCCATGAATTCTGTGACCTTTCCACATAAATTCTGTGACCTACTTGTCCCATGAATTCTGTGACCTTACCCCATAAAATCTATGACCCACATTCCCCATGATTTTATGTTCTGGGTAAATGAGTGATAAATACGTTACAGATATCTTACACTTAGGCGTGATAAGTCTCGCATTCACGAAACAATCCCATCGAAGGAGGAGAAAGTTGACTGCGTTTGGGGTTCCTCTTTGAAACAATTCGCCCTCGGGACAATTATCCCTTCAGGACTGAAAAGAGGATCCCTATGATGTCATTAATTGCTGCCCAGCGCAGCCCTAACCGAGAATCACCAGTTTCCCAGAAAACTCGACGTCTCCGAAGAATTACCCTCGTATGTCCTTACCTTTGAGGTTTATTTTCCTTCGACAGTCTCCTCTCTCTCTCTCTCTCTCTCTCTCTCTCTCTCTCTCTCTCTCTCTCTCTCTCTCTCTCTTCGCGTGATTGTTTCTTCTTTGTCTTCATCCTCCGGGAAGAGATCGAAGAGATCGTTTTAGGATCTATTTCTGCCCAAGACTTGATTATTCCACTCTGGATTGCCAGGGAACCTTTGCCAAGGAGAGGGATTCGATGATTTCTTTTCGCGGTCCGGTGAATTTGCTTGCTTGCGAAGCCTCGTCCTATGCTTTCTGCTTATCGTCATTTTGTGTAAAATGTGAAGACATGGAACTATTGTCCCAAATCAAATGTTATTGATAATCTGCTTAGCTTTATTTCGCATACTTTATGCGCGAGACAGTACAGGGTACCACAGTCATATTGTTTAAAATGCAATTTAAGTAATTAAATAAATTCAGTTGTGAAAAATCATGCTGTACAAGAAGTCGTAACAAATATCTTATATTAACAGTTCTCTGTCAAATATGCTTATAAAAAAATATGAAAATGTGTATTTCAGAGAATCATTATGAAGCTTTGACCGCTGCCCAGTTGTGGTCTGTCGTATATCGTTGCCAGTCGCTCGCTTATGGCTAAAAAAAAAAAAAAAAAAAAAAAAAAAAAATAACACTGAGACTTAAGGCCTGCAATTTGGTATGTTTGATGTTGAAGGGTGGATGATCAAAATACCAATTTGCAGCCTCTAGCCTCATCAGTTCTGAAGATCTGAGGGCGGACAGAAAAGAGTGCGGACGGACAGACAAAGCAATTTCAATTGTTTTCTCTTATCAAAAACTGAAAATACAAAGAAAAAAGTAAGCGCTGAAAATTACAAGGGACGAAATTTGACGTCAGTAAGAAATATGTTCAAGTGCTATAGAAAATATGTGAGTACTTGAACAAGTGAAATGGAACAACAAAATAGCACACTTATCTGCACAAGTCTAGTACATTGCAATTTTTTTGAAATGTATATTATTATTTCTTTCGCGTCACTCCAAGTGGCAAATGCTAATTGACAGTTGAACTTCTTATCATGGTTAAGTTTGTATTATTATGTGTGTTAATTTCTTAAAGACACCTAAACTGCCTTAATAACCCTTCAGTTCTTCATCGCTGTTGAGCGCTTTCGAATCGAGTTTCCCCGAAACCTATTCAGTAGATGAAATGGAGAAGCCGAGGCATTTCAATATTTTTCCGATTTTATTTCTCGCCGTGTGTTTTTCTTGATGTGTATCTCTACGAGGATGTGCACATGGGCACCGCTTGTAACTACGTGACGTTAATATTCTGTTAAAGGTCATACGTTTTTGTGAAAAGAACAGCTTTCAACTCCCACGTACGCTTCTAATACGCTCCAGCACGTGAATATAAAGACCTCTTCGGATTCCTTTGTTTATTTATTATTCCATTTAGCCTCTGTTCCCTCCCGTACACTTTAAACATTAAAGTGTGCTTAAAAAATACTCATAACTTCACCGCATGCTTCAAGCCTTTCAGCTGAAATATACTGTACCAATTATATATGCATGAATATACAACTATTTTTTTTAGATGTATTGCAGTCAGATTTAGAATAGCAACACAATTGAGCTCTGTGTCCTGTTTAAATTGACGCATAAAACTGATTTCATTTCGGAACCAAAACAAGTCATTCAGTGCAGTAGTACCACGTTCGGCCTAACACGGGATTATATTAAATTGCTATTAGCCGGCGTAATCACTGATAATTTCATTACAGTTCCAATTGGAACAACAACTGATTTCAGTCGGAGTTTTACGAACATTGATCGGTTTCCTGGTTCAAAGGAAAATGTTGATTTGGTCTGTCTTTTGGGGAAAATAAGTCATTACCATAATAATAATAATAATAATAATAATAATAATAATAATAATAATAATAATAATAATAATAATATTGTATATGTTATTAGTGATTTCTGACGCTCCATACTCTATCCGTCGAATACATACGTCATCATTGACACTTGTACCAAGTGCAACGTACTTCACGAATAGATCGTGAGTGCTACCAATATTATCCATCCATCGGTTTTCTTTTCTGCGATTCTATAGACATACCGAAAAGGTGAATAGGAATATATGCCATTTATCAAATAGTGTAGTGAATAAAGGAGTATTCTGAGATCCAAACCATGCACAAGAAACGTAAAAGTGTACACGACACCAAACCACAATAGATCATGGCAGAGGAATGCATGTATGAATGAATATTCAACCTGCATTTTACGAGCAACCCTCCAGTTCATTTTGAGCTTCTCTGTAAAAGATCAGGTGTACCCGTATTAGAACTGATGTTGACCCAACGCATTTTGCATCTTAGAAGTGAATGAAAAGCAAATAGACTTCGCTGCATGAGAACGGTTGTTCCTCAGAGGAACTTTTGATTCAACCAGTTCATCGTCTCGTAGGTGGAGCGTCAGTTTTTCTTTACAAAGAAACAAATAAAAGCAGTGAAAGAAAAACCTCTATGTGAGCTCGGAATCGTATATATAATCAACCACTTACAGCTTCAAAGGAAGCGAGCATAAAATCTATTGGTAACTAACGAATTCGTTGGAGATGATAATTCCTTTCGACGGAGATATTATTGAGAGCAAAATATCGCCGGAGATAAAGGATCCAGGAAGTTATAATCTCCAAAGCTGATTAGTGTTATGTCAACAACAACAACAACAACCGCTGGATTAAGTCTTTGGAAATATCTCTCTCTCTCTCTCTCTCTCTCTCTCTCTCGCTTTATTATTGTTTTGATGGTATCTGATACAATCTCATCAAACAAAACACTTTTTAATGAAGTTCGATTTTTCTGGTGTTGCAAATTGTGCAGTAATCTTATTTATTGTTCTTATTTATTATTTCTTTTACCAACTCGTGTAGAAAAAGTATGGCATCCATTACAGGAAAATTTAATTAAAAGTGAAAATTAAAACCAAAACTTAAAAATCGTAGAAAGGAAGATATGAAATAACAAATGAGAATAGTGTGAAAAACATTAATGCTTTTATGAAAAAACAAAGAAAACAGTTGTCATATAATCAGTGCGTTAATGCTTTTATGTAAGAATAAATGATAGCAGTTGTCTAATATTTGCAGATGCATTAGTGCTTTTATGTAAGAATAAATAAGAAGAAAGATAAACGGACAGACTGACTTTGAACGGAATAATGTGTACTATAGATAAGGAAATAAGAAAGGGCTATTATATCAAAAACACTGAAGGCAGCAAAGTCAGCGATGTATAAATATCATGAAATACAGTGGAAGACTATTCTGTGAAAGTAAATGATAAATTTTGTTTAGTTCATGCGAGCCTAAATGTACTCTGCCCTGCGAACAACTGACCTCGCTATTGGCCGAGGGGGAAAGTATCATTAACAATACAAAAGGTCGTATGTAACTTGTCACAGGGCAGCTGAATGGTTCAGTGATGGAGCTTTGAAAGCATTGGGAATGGCGGTAGTGATGACTGCAAAAGCAAGCATATGTCAGAGGTCATGAGTGCTAGTGATTGCAATCAAAATAGGTTGTGATTTGAATGTAATATATACGCAGCAGAGGGTAGCACCATCACACCCAAGAAAAATAAGTATCTCATTTAAAAGATATAATTAAATTAAATTTTTACATTTCTCGTTGTTAAAACTATGCACCATTTGACCGTAGATTTTAGCACAATACTGAGGAATGGCATTGTCTGTCCGTCTGCACTTTTTCTTTCTGACAGATCTTAAGAACTACTGAGGCTAGAGGGCTGCAAATTTCTGTGTTAATCACCCACCCTCCAGTCACCAAGCACATCAGATAGCCGCCATCTACCCTCAATAGTTTTGATTTTATTTAAGGTTAAAGTTAGCCATAACCGTGCATCTGGCAACGACAACAGGTGAGGCACCACTGGGCCGTGGTTAAAGTTTTCGGTAGCCTAGATTATAAGCGCTTTTTATTTGTTCTTTTGCTGTCAATCTTTCAAACCATCTCTAGAGATGAATACGCAAACCGCCGCTTTTCCAAACATGGAATCACAGCTGACAGGCATACTGGTCAGAAACAGTATTTGAGAGAATTTATCTCTTTCCTATCCATCGCATAAAACGTCAACTTTTTGAGAGCAGTTAGAGCATTTGTTGAGGAAACAGGAGGGAAAGGTCACGAAGTGTCCAACGCATAGTTATTCTGTAAGCAAGAGATTTCCGATTCACTTTTAAATGCTCGACGTTTTCGTTCTAAGCTGTCGAGTCCAGGACATTTCTTTCTGTTCAGTCTGACAGACTAATTTTCTCGTTACAAAATGTTCATTACATCTTTAAAGAGGACACACACACACACACAGATACATACATACATACATACATACATATATATACGCATATATATAGAGATGTTAGAAATACAAGGTACTACGTGTTAGAGAAAATATAATAGATAAATTAGATGTGACAGATAAGAATATCTACCAGTACAAAAATAGAAGGAACTAGCGAGCCTACATGCAATGAAGAGACGAAAATAAGTAGACTGCATTTCTGCTGTATAAAAGGTAGCGATATTGATTCACAGAAAAATGTAACCTAAGGCAAGGTAACATTCGCTACACTAAAAAAGAGCCTCTTTCCATAGCCTCCAGCGGATGGGCGTTTAGGTTCCAGGTGTGCCCCCTCCAGTTTCCAGGAAACTGGTAGCAAGCAATATGCTTCACGACTCGGAATTTCTCTCCCTGTATAAGATTTGTTTCGGTTTTGGACCTTTTTAAGATTGATCCTCCCTTTTACTTAAAAAAAAAATTGTATATTCCTTCATGCTTAAGTTTAAGCCCAATAGCATATTAATGGATTGCAGATCGAATACATTGTTCTCGTTGTCGCTGGAAGAGTATCTTCAGTCGATGATACTAAATGGTTTTCATAGCACTAACCCTTTTGCTTGATGAAGACGAATAGCAGTCACGCTCCTTCTTAATTTTTCGCTTACTCGGGGAGTAAGCCTATAAACTACTTTATTGTTGTTGCTGTTGTTCGGGAGGTAGGGAAGGTCTGTGGAAGAGCCTAAAAAGGTCTGCAAAAGGTGTTTCGCGTTGAGTTAAAGATACAGGAATTTTAAGATAGGATATTTATGATTTATTTATGAGAATGAAAATGTAAAAAATAAATAATGCGCATGTTAGATAGTACAGAACAGTTATTCCTAATAAAATATAGCAGATTTTAACACATTTCAATTTACGTTAAAAGTTAGGAATATAATGTTTACAACTTATACGTGAGGGGGAAATCTTGCACGTGTCCCGAGTAAGCTGAAGGTCGGATCACGCATTCTCACCCTCGCAGGTTCACAACCAATTTGGGGGTCTTATGCCCAGGAGAAAAACGTTTGATGCAATTTTCACCCAAACTTCGTCTTCTATCAAGGGACCAATCTGACCGGTCAGGCATTGACTCCTGACTGGAAGCAATAACCAAAGAGCAAAAGGTCACCCACTTCATGAAGTGATCTCTCTCTCTCTCTCTCTCTCTCTCTCTCTCTCATGAATGCATAAAATCATCATTACACATTTGAATACACCTAATTATTGAAACAGGAAGTAGAGTACAAAGTAGCACTAATTCATAAATGGGCACCTATTATGCCTGTTTTTTTTTTATATTACAAAATAGAATAATTATAACTTTGCTAATATGAGTTATTCATGTAATGGATTTTTTAATAATATCGGTGTCAGTCACTGATCTGTTTTTTAAACAGTTTTTTTATGGAAACTGCTGATTATTATTATTATTATTATTTTATTATTATTATTATTATTATAGTTATATTATTATTATTGTTGTTGTTGTTGTTGTTGTTGTTGTTGTTTAACACAATAATCATCTTCGCTTTTCTTATGTGCTACATGCCGTTTACAAGGACGTAATTATGAGTACATCAAAACTCCAAGTGGAAGTTAGCCTACTAAGGTCTAATTTAGTAAACTGGCCACTTTTGAAGCTCAGTGCAGAGGTTGTCACGACTTTTAATAACAAAAAACAAAAAAAAGTAAAATGTTCGCTCGCACTCCTCTCCAAGCCACGTTTCCTGAAAATGATTTACTTGTGGTGAAAAATAAATAAGGAATTATTGCAGCTTTTAGAAATGTGAAAAAGCCAATTGACGATAGTTTACAACGAAGGGAGTTATACTTCATAAGTGTAGCTGTCTGGAACAGTAATCGAACTTGCAAATCTATATATATATATATATATATATATATATATATATATATATATATATATATATATATATATATATATATATATATATATATATATATATATATATATATATATATATATATATATTATATATATATCTAATGAAAGGAGCATAAAAACACCCAAAATGTAGAGAGAAAAGTACTATATTTCAGAGCCTGCTGTCTCTCTCTTCAGTATATGAATGAGAAAAGTTTACAGAAAAGGTGGTATTTATACCAAGAGATCCGTCCACAAGTAAGCCAATTTAGGTCACCCCCGCTGATAATCTTCATTTAATCTTCTTAAGCGTTGGTTGAATGAAAACTTGGTCGACGACATCTGAAACCCACGCCCCTTTTGAGATGTTCATTACCTGCTTCTCTTTTATTAAGGCCGATTCCATCATTTGACTCTTTGTACCGGCAGTTGCTGCTATAAATTACACGTGACAATTCCAGTTTATTCTATGGTTATGTCATTTATATGGTTGAATATAGCGAGTTCTGTTGTCCATACCTAACTGACCGTTTGTGTTGTATTAATCTCTGGGGAAGGGATTTACCCTGTAAATCGATGTAAGATTGGTCACAGTCCCTTGGCAAGGGATCTCATAGACCCCAGAGTCCTTGGGAGATGTCTTTTGTTGGACGTTAATCAGGGATTTGGCTAAGGTGTTTGGGTAGGTAAATGCAAAAGGGTTGGATTTTCCCAAGGGTGTGGGTTTATTCTCTTAATCGTCTCCAGGTGAGGAATTTTTATTTTATTGTTGGGTGTGTCTCTGGTCTTGTCTTTAGGGGGTCGGTAGAAAATTACGTTTTTGCTTTTTGAATTGCTTTCTCAATTATATGGTCAGGATACTTTAAAGACGAAAGTTGTTTGCGAATTAGTTCAAATTCTTTTTCCAGGAAATCTGGGGAACAAATTCGTAAGGCTCTTAAGAATAGGTTGCTAGCTACACCTATCTTGATAGTAATGTCGTGATAGCTAAAGTAGTGAATATATGAAAGTGAGAACGTTGGTTTTCTGTATATGGTAAATTTGTATTCTGTCGTTGTCTCTGATTATTAAAACATCAAGAAAAGGAATTTTGTTGTCTGTTTCCCATTCAACTTTAAATTTGATGCTGGGCACTAATGCGTTTAATTTTGAGAGGAATTCATTAAAGTTACCCCACCTATTATCCCAAAAATGTTAGAATATCATCCACGTATCTCATCCACAGCGTGGTTTTTGGGTTTTATTGCATTTATTACTGTAGTTTCAAAGTATTCCAGTACAGATTGGCTAAAACAGGACTTAAAGGACTACCCATACTACACCCGAATTTTTGCTTGTAGAATGATTCCCCGAATGAAAAATATGTTATTAGATGCACATAATTCAACTAACTTATTATTTTTGTCAAGCCCCAATGGAAATTGATTCTGAATAGGGGGGATAATTTTTCCCTTAAAAAACTGAAGAACGTCCTGTACTGGTACTTTTGTGAATAGGGAGTCTACGTCAAGGCTTAAAAGTTTTATGTTGTGAAGTGGTATATGTGCTTCTCTGAATTTGTGACAAAAATCTTCCGAATGTTTAATGTGACTGGGAGAAAAAGTGCCTAAAAAAGGAGAAAGGAGGCCAGCTAACCATTTAGAAATTTTGTAATTGAAAGCTCCGGATGGAAAATTAATAAATGCAGAGGAATTTTGGTGAATGGAAAATCTAATGTCAAAATGCCATGCTGCTGATGACTCTTCCCCTGCAAATGGTCTTGTGACAAAAAAAATATTGTGGATAATTTAAAGTGTTTGTTTGTTAGTTTGTGTATGAGTGACAAATGTAATCTCAATATCATTCTGAACTAGAGACTCATTTTCATTTTTGTAGACCGTGGGTGCTTAGTAAACATTAGTGAGAGAGAGAGAGAGAGAGAGAGAGAGAGAGAGAGAGAGAGAGAGAGAGCATAGAGAGAGGCCTATTATTATACTTAATGAAAGAATTGATTTAGTATAAATGATGAATTCAAATTCACATGTACGTACAGTACAACATCCGACGAATAATTTTATACACAAATTTGTCATTTAGTTGCAGGGTTAAGGCAAAATAATATTCAAATAATTAAATACTTAAATAAATAATTAGACAATTAGATAAATAAATACATAAGATGGTGGTGTGAGGAATGAAGGGTCTGAGCCCAAACTTAATGAAATTTCCATCCAGCTGGGTCATTTACAAAGCTTCGTTTTTCCCAAGTTTTGTCTGCGTCATCAAGTTACATTCATGGGGCGTCACGCCCCTTTCCGCTGCTGGACACTAATGAAATAGGGGAAATGAAACCTGGTAAGGCTACTTGAATGCATAATGAAGCCAGTTACCTGCTGTTGAGTTGGATTACAGAAGAAGAGAAATAATTTTATAAACTGAAAAATAAGCACATATTCAACTTATACCTCTTTTTGTGGGTATGCAAATTCTCAGCTGGCACGTGGGTGTATGGGACACTTTTCTAGCAGCATGCAAATACACAGCTTGGCACGTACGTGTACGGGACAGACAACAGTATACTGGCTACACACTAAGGCAGTGGGATGAACTATAATATTAACACTATATTAACAATGCCGTATCAGATTTTGGATATAATATAGTGGCTGTCACTTCATTCAGATTCTTAGAAGTATAGGTATCTCACTTTACATAATAAAACAAGACACTATCGAAGAGGATATAGAACACCCCAGGTTGCACCTATGCTAGTGGCAGGTAACCGTATGTATAGTGTACTGAGTAATTGTTGTTCGTCACTTACATTTGGTACAGGGTCAGAGGTCAACATTCCATAATTAATGCAGCAAGTTAAACGCAGGGGAACAGACTTATCTTTCTTAACTGTTTTCCATAGCAGTTTGTTTGTTTGTTTGTTTGTTTATATTTTAAAGGAATATTCTTATGAAAGGCAAAACTCTTATTTTTTCTGAACAAACATTTTTTTATACCGAAATACCTCCTTTTTCGTGTCCGGAGAAACTTGCAATGGCATTATTAATAAATAGTAATTATTCAACCATGCAAAGAATATGATAAAATATCTTTAAATGAAAAGAATGAAAACCCAGAAAAGCTCTTTCCACATTCTTTTATAGATGCGTGGGCCATATTTTCCTGAATTCAATCGAAGCTAAAATCACAGAAACATCCCATGTATATCGAGCATTATGGAATAATTAATGCACGTGACAGAAATGAATCCACTGTCGACAGAGTCAAATCATCAAAGAGGGAAATGGTTTAAAATGTGAACTGCAAATTATGATCCCAAAAATGGTTTATAGATATCATACAAGTTTAACAATCAACGTCACGAATTCATTATTGCTGCAGCAAAATGGAAGTGAGTTTAAGCAAAGAATTTTTCTTTAAAAGAAACAAAAAGAGGAATACGAATATATGTGCAAAATATTTGATCTCTTAAGAATTTACATCTTAAATAATGATACACTTATTTTATCACTTTCTTAAAAAATTATTTGAATATTAAAAAAAATATTGATGTATCATTATAAAAATGAATGTACGTTTTGTCAGATTCATTTAAAATTTTTGTTTAGTTTGCTATAGTGTGTACAGTTGATGAAAAATCAGATTCAAGACCGTTCCCTTTGGCATATTTAGAACAACAAAGTTCCCTAAGTATATTTTAGTTTTTACCAGACCACGAGCTGAGGGCTGGCCCGAAGGATTATATAGGTCATAATGGCGACCCCACCAGGTAAAACTAGCTCTTAGGTTATAATGGTGACCCAACCAGGCAACTGACTCATAAGTCTAGTTGAAAGCCAGACGCGCTGTACGACCTGAGATACGAGAGAGAGAGAGAGAGAGAGAGAGAGAGAGAGAGAGAGAGGCGGAACATGATTGAGTGCACAAACACACGAAAGTCCAGGTTGACCGCCCTCCATTTATGCCGTCACTATGCAGATAGCCCACATGACAGGGTCTGTAATTGCATTTGAAAATTCATGTATTCTAGGCATTAGGACAAGAATTCAATTATATATACGTCAGTGCGATATAAACGTTTTGATTTTCTAGCTTATGTGGATATTATGCAAGCCATTTCAGTATATACAATACAGTAATAAAAATGAAGTTGGTTTGAGTTAGGTGAAACATTGAAGCATATCTAACTACAAATACCATTAGTGACTCAGTGACGTCCATGAATTAGATACAAATAAAGTAATAAATCTTACCGAATGTTATGGAAAACACTTCCCCTAAATTACAATATCTCAAGTTGAACTGAGTCGAGTTGAATATAGAATTTAGGCCAAAGACCAAGCACTGTGACCTATGAGGTCATTCAGCGCTGAAGTATCTCCAAATAAGGAACTGGACTGCTAGTCAATCACCTAATTGATACT
>NC_087204.1:17978419-17995919 GCF_015104395.2 Macrobrachium nipponense | reverse complement strand
CCGCTTCAAGATCAGTCCACCCTCAGCTTCCCAGCCCGAGGATGTCTGGCAGCTCCAGACGAAAGCTCGCTTGCTTCAAGAAAGAGAGAGAGAGAGAGAGAGAGAGAGAGACATATATATATTATATATATCGTTAATGACTTTGATAACTATGGTATCATAGTTTATCTGTAAAATTCAAATATATACACCAATTTTGGCTCTGTATTTGATCATGACCTCCATAGACGCTCTACTAGCCTGTCTAAGTAGCACGGAAAAAGCCGCTATTCGGAAAATAGAGAAGAACTCTACAAGTGTAATGCTTGCTGAAGTAGCCATTACTTTAATAAAGTATGCTTGAGAGAGGGTCTGCTTCCTAAGTACAATAATAATAATAATAATAATAATAATAATAATAATGCATACATTCTTACATACATACGAACTAAAAGCAAAAACATCGATGAAAAATTTACAAGGAAGTTGACAAGACCTTATGGCAACCGTACCCAACTTCCCAACCCGGTGTCCACATATTTATTTTTTTTATTATTTTTATTAAATAGAAAGTATATCCGGGATAAATAAGGAAACGTTTGAAAAGTTCCCCTAAACCTTTTTCTGTGAATAGCATGCTTCCAGAGAAAGTTGAAGTCTGAGACCCTAAACGACCTTTAATCTCGGAGAAAGACAAAAGGAAAATTACTTTTATGCAATTCAAATTCCATTTCTTCTCTGATGAATATAAAACCATTCTTGTTCTTTCAATCAACTATTCATTTTACTTGAGGTTCTCGTGCCATAATGGAAAACCTTTGGAATACTGGAAAAGGAATTGATTGGCAATATTGGATAAGGTTTTGTTTGGCTCGAAGTCATAAAGGACTTGAGTTTGCTAAATACAAATAAACTTGAATGTAGGCTTAAGTTATTGCATTAACTTAGAAGAATCCTTTTTCATTTATGCGAATAAATAATTTTTCTAAACAGATGCTACCTGTTTAAGCATCGTCACCTATTAAACGGTGTTGTGTCAGATGTATTCATTATGTATTATAATGATTTATGATGTGTTTCATATGTATTATAATGATTCGTGATGTGTTCATGATGTATTATAATGATGAGATGGTTATCATTCCAACCAAAAGAATTGGATGTTAAACCTTTGCATTTAATTGTTATTTGTTAAAATGGTGCTAATTTCTCTTAGTGTTGCCTCAAGTACATTTCCCAAGTCGAAAAACCGTTACAGTTTCGTCTAGATTATATGTCAATATTTGGAATGTGTTACATTTATTTATTTTAAATAATAAAATGCTGACTTATACGTCCACTATACAGTCTTAAGAACCGATTGAATTATCATGAACTCTATCTACACTCATTGGTGGATATATTCACGCCCCCCATTGATATGAGTAATAAAACATTGTTTTTCTTTTATAAATCGTTATTAGAAGCAAAACTATGCTTACTTAATATTTGGATTCGTTTTTTTGTGTTGCCTTGCACTACCAGATGATGGATACTGACCATACTGACATCGTTTGATGTGCTTAGCCACTAAAAAAAGTAAAGATCATTGACACAAAAAAGTGCTAAGGAAACACTCTCTCTCTCTCTCTCTCTCTCTCTTAATATTCTTCTCTCTCTATAAAAAAATATAGAACGTCAAACCAGGCAAAGTACCGAATCTCTAGGTCGTGATGATCATTTTCCCCACACACTAGGCATTCTGGCACTTGGAACAGATGTGGCACCTGCGAGAGTGCTTATACGGGGCCTAAGTGACACACGGCACTCAAGAAGGTGCCCCAAGTGTCGTTTCCCCCTGAAAATGTAGTGAGACCCCAACACACTTCAAGGAATATTAACCTTCCCCCCCCCGCCCCTTCCTGTACTCTCTCCAGAGCTACTACTACTTTAATTAGACTTTCTCCCTCTCTCTCTTTCAGTATATATATATATATATATATATATATATATATATATATATATATAATATATAATATATATATATATACGATATATAACTCCAGAAAATTTCTCTAATTTTACGAACGCCTACTTCTTTCTCTCTCTTTTAGCATATATATATATATATATATATATATATATATATATATATATTATATATATATATATATATATATAAATGCCTACACAGTGAAGAAGGATGCGTTGATTTACTTTAATTTCCTAAGCGGTATAGCTGTAAATTATATATATATATATATATATATATATATATATATATATATATATATATATATATAATATATATATATATATATATATATAAATGTAAATTAACGCATCTTTCTTCCCTGTGTAGGCAACTGTATTGAAAACTCAGAACAAATAATAAAATAATAAATAAATAAATAAAAAAAATATAAATATGATTCTCTCGTCTCTTTGCTAGCACCAGCTATAGTAGATTCACATCAACCGTGCATTTGATGTCTAGGCCAGTACCTTCAGACGCACTTGATTGGCTGTTGATAAGCCAATCACAGGGCTGGAAACTTTCAGAGTCTCTGGAGAGTTCACATAGGTAGGATCTATGTTCCACCTCTCCTAAAAGACGTAACCCTCAGGAGAATTGGAGCATAGATCCTACCCATGTGAAATCTCGAGAGAGACTGAGAGTCTCCAGCCCTGTGACTGGCTTATCAACAACCAATCAGGAGCGTCGTAAGTGATTGGCCTAGACGTCAAATTCACGGTTGATGTGAATCTACTATAGCTGCCTCGCCCTCTCTCTCTCTCTCTCTCGCTTCTCTCTCTCTCCGTCCTCCTCTCTCTCTCTCTCTCTATGGACAGGTCACCAGACACAGCAGCTTTCATGTCGAGATTACCACGCTGTGCAATTGGCCTTCATTCCCGGACGTCTGCTGGAAGTAAAAGTGAGAGAGAGAGAGAGAGAGAAGAGAGAGCGAGAGAGAGAGAGAGAGAGAGAGAGAGATTCTTCTTAAAAGCCCTTCGTCAACTTAGTTTTCATTTTATTCATTGTTGTCGCGTTATTTTCATTTTTATTTTACGAAAAAAATACACGAAAAATACCAGATGAGGCTTAGTTTATTTTTTTAATCTGCACTCTCGTTGGATTAGTTTTTAAACACGTCATGGACTTTTACAGATGAGATTACTCTTGATAGGAATATGAAACAAGACACAAAAATTATATATGTTTATTTTTTTTTCTTTATGTTATAATATATTTTTCAGTGACTTCACGGACACATATTTCATCAAGAACCCACTAAAGAAAACTTACTAGAGCTGAAATCACTTTTAAGAGCGCCATGAATTTCCGTATATTGAATGGAGTAATTCAATCCAGTGGAATACATAAATATGTCTTGGACTGCCTATTGCTAAATTTTCTTCATGCGTTGATGTTTACTGTTTTATTTAAATGAATATAAATTACTCGATGAGTGGGCAAATCGGAATGATATATATATATATATATATATATATATATATATATATATATATATATATATATATATATATATATATATATATATATATAATACCGAGATTCTTTGCTGTTTACATCTACTTCTGAGCTAAAAAGCTAAAAGGAAGATTTAAAAAATGCTCTGTAAGACAATATTCTTGTCAATCATTTTTAGATGAAATATGCAATAAAATCAGCTCCTCTGGCGCGAAATAAAGACCTTTTGAACATCATCATCACCACAAGAAACAAGTGAAAAATGCGTCGAAGAAACGTTGAGTACATCGTATAATGCCGTATAAAATCATCAGCTATGACCGGCAGCGTTTCAGTTCCTCACCAGATAGGGTAGAGTGAGGTTGTGTCCCACGCCTCCGGAAAGTGCTGCCAGATGCACGATCCATGACTTACTTTAACCTTAAATAAGAAAAAAAAAAAAACTGCTGAAGTTAGAGGGTTGCAATTTGGCATGTTTGATGATTGGAGGGTGGGGGATCAAAATACAAAATTGCAGCCCTCTAGCCTCAGTAGTTTTCTAGATCTGAGGGCGGACAGAAAAAATGTGAACGGACGGACAGACAAAACCGGAACAATATTTTACATAAAACTAAAATAAAAAAATATATATATTTTTCACGCCGCGTTCCGTAAGGTTCACTCACTCTAAAAACTTTATTTACCAACATCAGGCGCTGCTCTCACAATTTAATCACAAATTCATATATTCGTAACCGGTGCTACAAGGACAGAGAATGGTGAGTTTATATTCTCTCTCTCTCTCTCTCTCTCATAACAACAGGCTTTTGATGAAAATGAATGAGATTCCAAGATCTCATTCAATATCTCTGTTGAAGTTGCAGTCAATGTAAAACCCGAGATGTTGGAATTGCATAACTTATTTCAATTTAGGTAATCTTCTTTTATTAGTGATGGGCAAATAGAGGCGCAAACAACTCATTAAAATTACTATTTGGACAAGAGAATGAAACCTCTCCACAATTTCTGTTTCTTTATATAGGATTCGGTAAAGGTTTTTGTGGCAAATAATATTTTTTACAAATTTATTTTATTCGTGGTACATTTTTCTTATCCTTCCTAAAGAATGGTAATCCAGATTTATTTGTTTGGAATAAATTCCTTCTTAAAGAATGCAAATCCAGATTTTTTGTTTTGTTTTAAAAATGAATTCCTTCCCAGAGAATAGCAAGCCAGATTTTTTCCTTATAAAAATAAATTCCTTCCTAAAGAATTGCAATCCAATATTTTTTCCTTTAAAAATAACTTCGTTCCTAAAGAATGCCATCACTCCAGATTTTTTTTCTTAAAAAAAATAAAGTCCTTCCTAAAGAATGGCAATTCGGATTATTTTAAAAATAAATTCCTTCCTAAAGAATGATATCCAGATTTATTTTAAAAATAAATTCTTTCCTAAAAAATGGAAGTCAATCCAGATTTTCATCTTGTAAATATAAATTCCTTCCTAAAGAATTGCAATCCAGATGTTTTTCCATTTAAAAAATAAACTTTATCTTTACTTTAATGAAGGCAGCATCAGGCATTGCCTTTTAATTTTTTAAAACTTCGCTTGTTTTCTGTATCAATTGCGACTGCCTTTTTCAACCAGCCTATTGCTCAACCACTTATCTCATGGCAATGCAAATGGCTCTTATTGACTGTTATTTACAGTTCCTGCATTCCAAAACAGCGATGGATTTGACCTTCTAGTGAAATGGATCACATCCTGTGTGACTGGAAATTCCTGGAAATCACCGTAAATCATAAAAATGTCCGAAAATGATAATTTTGGCATATTCATTATTTGTTAAACGTGCGTTAAGATAAATGATTTACACTGATAAATTAAGTTACATCATTTTACATAAAAGAAGGTGGTAATGTGGCTTCAATTTTCTATTTGTGCTTTCAATTGGATATTTTTCCCTAACGCAGATTTCTTAATGTTTACTTGGAAGTTGCTTGTGTCATAAGACCAGTTGATAGTGATATTACTGGATATATCTTTGTTGTATTTTTCTTAATAACTTGGGGACGTATTAGTGTGCATACAGAACGAAATGTATAATCATTTATTTTGACTATATACATCAAGCTTAAACTTATAATGCTCGGCTGAAATTAGTAATTAATAAAGCGCTGAAACGTGGAATAAACAGATATAGCCTCTAATCATCTAGAAATCGAAGTACTTATGCATCTCTCGTAATCCATCGGAGATTTTAGATTTTTAACGCACACAATCCCGCTCCCTAATTGGAAGGAATAATATATCCGTATTTTGTTTGTTAGCTCACATCAAAGAGGTATTTTTATTACTGGAAGTGATATTGAGTGAAAGCAACGTGGAAGAAGAGATGAAGATCAGCTTATTTCATATTCCATTTTCATACCGTTGTTGAAATAGTATCATAACTACTTATTAAAAACAAGGCGTGATCTGACCACCAGCATACTCGACGTGCCTGCTAAAATCTACGGTCAAATGGAGCGTTGTTTCACGAACGAAAATTGAAATAAATGAGCTATATTTTTTATTAGAATTAATTGTTCTGTACTGTTTAACGTGCACAATATTTATTTTTTTCACAGTTTCATTCTAATAAATAAATCTTAAATATCCTATCGTAAAATTCCTGCATCTTTAACCAAATGCGAAACTCATTTTTTTAGACTTTTTTAGGTTTTTCCATACGGCTTTCCTACCCCCCAAATAGAACAACAACAACAACAACGGCCTAGTTTGTAGGCTTACCCCCGAGTAAGCATAAAAATTATAGGAAATCAGTATGAAGTATTTTTCATCATGTCATTGTGTTTTCTTTCATGTTTTTTTCTTTTTTTTTTTTTTTTTACTGTAAAGGGACCACTGTTTTGCAATATTCATTATCAAATGAATGTAGTTTTGACCTGATTAAACGTAAAGCAACGCCTTCCGCCTGGAATGCCTTAAAGAAACGATTACATGAAGAATTAACAAGGTCAGGGCTCCAACGCACAGCTCAAGCATCGAAAGGTAAACAACTTGGCGTATTTAATCATGAGCGTGTACTTAATTAACGCTGGAGAAATGCTTTTTGAAAATAAGTAAATAAATAAAACTGTTCTCACTAAAGTGGGAACAATTCTATTAACCAATGATCCTTTTCACATAATACCGACGTATATAAATTCCTGATTGCAATCAATCCGCAACAATTTTACGGTTTTTAGTTTTCTGTAAAATGAAACTAATGGCATGGCTATTTGTCTGTCTGTCCGCCCTCAGATCTAATAAACTACTAAGGCTAGAGGGCTGCAAATTGGTATGTTGATCATCCACCCTCCAATCATCAATCATACCAAATTGCAGCCCCTAGCCTCTGTGGTTTTTATTTCATTAAAGGTTACATTTAGCCATGATCATGCGTACAACACAGTCCACCATCGGGCCGCGGTTGAAAGTTTCATGGGCCGCTGGCGAGAGTTTCTTACTCATTTATACACTGTACAGAAAACTCTATTGCTCCTATGAAACTTCCGCGCATTTTTCACTTGTTGAATTATGACATCAGCTTCATTATTCATTTGTTTTACATTAGTTAATGAGATATGTTACGCCGCGCCAGCTTTTTATACGATGACCTCTAAATAAGGAATTCCAGCCTATCAACTTTTGCGTAGCAATCATGGGTACAAATTCAATTGACTATAGGGGTATTTGTAATGAAATGTTTCTCTCTTATTATTTATATGAATATTTAATTATTCCACCAATAAGTGTACAGCACACACACCTCATGTTTCGAAATATTGATTACTATAGTAGATTCATATCAACCGTTGACAGGGCTGGAAACTCTCAGTCTCTCTCGAGAGTTCACATAGGCAGGATCTATTTCCACCTCTCCTGAGGGATACGTCTTTCAAGAGTATCCCTCTGAAGATGTGGAACATAATTCCTGCCTATGTGAACTCTCGAGAGAGACTGAGTTTCCAGCCCTGTGATTGCCTTATCAACAGCTAATCAGGAGCATCGTAATTGACTGGCCTAGACATCAGATGTACGGTTGATGTGAATCTACTGTAGTAGGTTTTTAAAGTAGTATCAGTGAAGAAAGCTCATAATAGTTATCAATAAAACAGAATAAAGACTTCTACTATAAAAAAAAAATGTAATATCCCCTGTACTTCATACAAGTTTGAGACATTATCTCAAAGGACTCGAATAATGAGCTTTTTCTTCATACAACAAGGCGTGATCCGACCTCCAACTTACTGGGGGCACGTGCTAAAATCTGCTGTCAAATAGCGTTTTGTATCACCAACGAAAATTAAAATGAATACGATATATTTTACCATAAATAATTCTTCTGTACTGTTCGACATTCACATTTATTTATTTTTTACGTTTTCATTTTAATAAATAAAACATAAATATCCTGTCCTGAAATTTATGTATCTTTAACTCAACGCGAAACAACTTTTTCAGACCTATTTTTAGGCTTTACTACCCCCTAACAACAAGAACAAGAACAACAACAACAAAGTAGTTTGTAGGTTTACTCCCCGAGTAAGCGAAAATGTGATTCATTTCATAGACGGCATTCCTTAACATATTATTTTCGTTTATATCACCTTTAAAATGAAGTGAAATTATTCGTTTTATTATTTCCTGTCGTGAAAGTAATGTTGATTCAGCCTACACTGAAAACAACGCGAGCATAGAAAATATTGTAATTTCCGTGTTGGCTTTTTTCCGTTGGGAATGCTGTGGCCTCATCACTGCCAGTGGCTGCAATTCAGTCGCATTGATCAATTCATCCCTCATGATCGGATTATGTCGCGCTGCTCGACTGGCATCGTTTGTTGTTTAACTCCTACAAAACGAATGAAAACAGTCTGTTATATATGTGCTGTTTATTCCCATGAGCGACAGAATGTTTCGTCTCTGTTTTCCTGCTTTTTTCCATCTGCTTGCTTGCAGTATTGCCTCTTGACATTTATGCTCGCGTGTACAAAATGGGTGGGTGCTCATGTAGGAGAAAATGAGACTTGCTAATCCATCATTTATTTGATAAACAGAATAAGCTCATTTTACAATAAAGGTGCACTAAAGAACTGACAACTATGTGGCCCTTGACAGAGTAATGTTTTGCATACTGACCTGTCAGTGTTCCTGAAAATTTCAAGGAATGGAACTGATGATTCCATGACACCTGATAGAGTACTATTTTGCTTACTGACCTGTAAATGTTCCTGAAAATTCCCAGGAAAGGAACTGACGATTCTATGGCACTTGGCACTTGAAAATTCCAAGGAAATGTGGAATCAGTGAACGTGGAATTTATGACTGCGTGGGTATGTATGTGTCTGTACCGTCATCAGGCTTACTTCAATTTCGCCAGGTCCCTCCGTTCTTTCCTTTTTTTCCCAAAACACTTCTATAAAATCATAGGGTATTTGCAGACAGCATCGATAATGACATGAATATATTGTGAGGCGAGGTACGTATAAGATTCGGATTCAACAGCGTAATAATTCATTTACCATTCACACAGGTCAAGGAACCATGCGAGCCGCATTGTAGTTTCTGACATCTGACAGGTCAAAACAGGGATTAAATACAAGTATTTGTTTGGTCATACAGAGAAATATACATGTAAATTGTTACGGGTTTATATATATATATATATATATATATATATATATATATATATATATATATATATATATATATATATTTATTTAAGCCGCTAATAATGATGGAAACAGTTATTTGACGCAGAAATACTGTTAGTATATATATATATATATATATATATATATATATATATATATATATATATACTAATAATGATGGAAACGGTTATTTGACGCAGAAATACGTATTATATATATATATATATATATATATATATATATATATATATATATATATATAGAGAGAGAGAGAGAGAGAGGCGAGAGAGAGAGAGAGAGAGAGAGAGAGAGAGAGAGAGAGATAGATATTTTAAGCCGCTAATAATGACAGAAACAGTTGTTGACGCTCTGAAATACAGTGTTAGCATAAATCAGTGCTCAAAAATAGTGGTACCAAACGTTCACTTCATGTGCGAACAAAATTGTGACGCGGTTGACAGATTCTAATCGGTTTAGCTAAAAAAACCCCGTCAATATAAGTAATAATCGTTGTTTATTTTTCATTCAGTTGCTTTGGACTCTGGAGTATGGAAAGCAATTAAAAAAGCTGTTGATCAAAATGAAAATTTTGATTGATTTTCAGGAAAGCACTGAGTCATTGAGGGTCCCGGATTTTGGTTATTCATTATTTGTTCATGGATTTTTTTTTATTTCGCGTTTTGATAGAGTAATTTTGCAAGAATTCTTTATTTTCTGCGTTGATTCTTATTTTCGATTACAAAAATTTAATTTACTATTGGATGCAGGAAGTAAATTAATTGGCTTTTGTAAAATTTATATATATACATATATATATATATATATATATATATATATATATATATATATATATATATATATATATATATATATATATATATATATATATATATATATATAGTTTTTTGTGCATACTCGAAGCGAAATTGTGTATTTCCTTTACATCCATTGATCTTACACAAAGTGACCAGAGCCTTCTTTATTTTTTTAACTTTCTAAATAATTCCAAAAGCAAAACGTATCTTTTTGTAGTCATTCAGCCAATGCATTGTTCAGAAAGGCAGACGATATCTCTTCTCTAAAATCACAGAATACTGCAGACTCCGTGTGTAGTGATTTCTTAGTATTGCTGATCGTACCCTACTTGATCTGATCTTCTAGGTTCATGGAATTTTCAAAGCTCAGTAATTGATCTTAATATACTGAGTTAGTCCCCTTTGGTTTCATTACCTCCATAATGAATTGGATAGAGAAAATTAGGTGGGAGAGAATAATCTGGTTGAATAAAACTTTTTTTGCCATCACTTAAGATAATAAAGTTGCTGATGCACTCATGCGTTAGGGCTGGGGTTCTTAACAAGGGGTGTTCATATTCCTTGGGGGTATGAGAACCATAGGCTGGGATTTGATCTCTGGATATTTGTATATATTTTGATTCTAATTTCTCTGGGTATACTACATGGGCACAGTTTGTAGATAAATAACTATATAAAACTATAAAAGCTTGTGATTTTATTGTATGTTCTATTCCTAGTTATTCGTAACTAAAATATGAATTAGTATATATGTGTGTGTATGTATGTATTAAAGTATGTATTATATATATATATATATATATATATATATATATATATATATATATATGTATATATACATATATATGTATATATATATATATATATATATATATATATATATATATATATATATATATATATACACACACATATATATATATATATATATATATTAGTGTTTGTATTAAACTAAGTGTATTAAATGATATTGTCAACAACAGGCCTTAAGTGGACATAAGCAAAGGGGGTATGGAAGCATATTGCCCAATCCAAGGTCTTATTTACAGATAAAAAACGGGTTGGGGTGGGTGGGGTGGAGGGACCTTTCCTAGAATAACAAGTGTCGCAGACAGTAACAGTAAATCCCAGGATTATAGAGAAAAACGAAGCCCAACACCCACTCACTTCAATATACCGGCTTTTTCTTTCCCTGCTTCTTAAAGGGGATAGCCGTTTGGGAAGTTAGTCTCTGAGAGTTAATGGAAAATCTATAGTAGATTCACATCAACCGTTCACATCAACCGTGCATTTGATGTCTAGACCAGTCCCTTACGACGCTCCTGATTGGGCTGTTTGATAAGCCAATCACAGGGCTGGAAACTCTCAGTCTCTCGAGAGAGTTCACATGGGTAGGATCTATGTTCCACCTCTCCTGAGCGATACTTTTGAAAGACGTATCCCTCAGGAGAGGTGGAACATACATCCTGTCTATGTGAACTCTCTCGAGAGAGACTGAGAGTTTCCAGCCCTGTGTCTGGCTTATCAACAGCCAATCAGGAGCGTCGTAAGGGACTGGCCTAGACTTCAGATGCACGGTTGATGTGAATCTACTATAGGTAGACTGAGAAATGATATTAAGAAAATGCCTCAAGGAGATCATGGGTTGGTGGAGAGAACAGTTGCATCGTGGGGTAGAGAGAACAAAGCGTGGTCCGACCTCCAGCTTACTAAGGGCACGTGCTAAAATCTACGGTTAATAGAGCGTTGTTTCACAAAAAGAAAATTAAAATAAATACGCTTTATTGTATTAGATATAATTTTTCTGTACTGTTTAAGATGCACATTATTTATCTCATACATTTTCATTCTATTAAATAAATCATAAATAACCAAAAAATTACTATATCATTAACTCAACGCAAAAAACTCTTTTTCAGACCTTTTTAGGCATTTCCATAGACCTTTACTAACCCCCAAAACAAGAACAACAACAACAACAAAGTAGTTTGTAGGCATACTCCCGAGTAAGCGAAATATGTTACTGTAATGTTGCAAAAAGAGAGATAAGGGAAGGAAAGTGGAACACAGGAAAGTAAAGAGAGAACATTCGGACCAATTTATGAAACGTGGAAATTGCAGGTCAAATTGGTTACTAAAATTGCTGCCTAATATATTAGCAACAAGAAAATTCCTAGAACTAGAAGGCAATTATCACCCTTAAAACTCTTCGTTGCCGAGCAATAGTTCTCTCCTCTCTCTCTCTCTCTCTCTCTCTCTCTCTCTCTGTCTATTGCATTTGTTCTATTCTGTATTTTTATGTTACGTTAAGGTCATAGATGGACTAGAAGGGGTACAAGCAAGAGCCACAAAGTTAATTCCATCCATCAGGCAAATAGGTTATCAAAGGCGACTACAGAGCCTGAACATGTATGGCTTAGAAACACGACGATTGCGAGGACAATTAATAGAAACATTTAAAATACTGAAAGGCATAGCAAAAGTAGACAGTAACCTATTTACGCTAAACGAAAACCAAACAAGAAATAATGGATGGAAAATAGAACTGAAGAGATACAACATATCTCATTGTTTTCTTTTCCAAAAAACAATAATAAAATTTCAACAAACGTTCTCTAATAGGGGCGGGGAATTCACGGCCCTGGGTAGGCCTAACCCTATTCTCCTTATATATATATATGTATATTCACATCCCCGGAGGAGACAGAGCTCGATAATGCTCGATCCTTCTCGTCAGCGTCTCCCAAAGGCCTTCATTTAATGACATCCCTTATCGCCGGAAGATCTCCCACAGAACAAGTCAATTATTGGACCTAAACCTTAGTACCTGCGAGGGATGTGTCTTTCAGCATACATATATATGGCATCTGTGTGTGTGTGTGTGTGTGTGTGTGTGTGTGTGTTTGTGTATATATAATATATATGTATATATATATATATATATATATATATATATATATATATATATATATATATATATATATATATATATAGAGAGAGAGAGAGAGAGAGAGAGAGAGAGAGAGAGAGAGAGAGAAAGCCATATATATGTATGCTGAAACACACACACACACACACATATATATATATATATATATATGTGTGTGTGTGTGTGTGTGTGTATGTATATTGTACGCTTGTCGGTGCACATATGATTAACTAGACGCGTATTCGTTTTTACACATTATGTGTACATGTCTACAAACATTTCACACACAGAGAATCATGAATACTACCCATTTCACTAAAGTCAGAATGTGAGGAAGCCTCACACTTGTCATTAGCGAAAGTTATTCAAATCCAGTGAGCGTCGCAATAATAAACGGTTATATATATCATTCAGGAATTTGAGAGAGAGAGAGAGAGGCACATTATTATTCACGCGCGGAAACCAGAGCAACCTCGTTCTTCCGCCCCGTGGATTTGGTCAGATTATATTGGACGAAAAGGCGATTTGGAACTGATTGATTGCACAGTACACCTGGCGTCACGGAACCTATCGTAGATTATTGGAGCCGTAATGAATTAAAAAAGGAAGCTAAAAAAAATAGGCAAATAATTAATTTTAACGAAAAATATACACACACACATATATATACATATATATATATATATATATATATATATATATATATATATATATATATATATATATATATATATATATATATATATACATACACACACACGCTGCAAAAAGAATACTTACAGAGAAAGAGAGAGAGAGAGAGAGAGAGAGAGAGAAGTTCCCTGCTTTTGTCGGAATCAAAGGAGGAATTCTGTTTTATGTCGTAAGTAAACTTGTTTCGTACTGAGGCTTATTTTTAAGGAAGTAACACCAAAGAGGCGAACTTAAGTTATATTATGTAAAATTGCAGTCTGTAAATTTCCCACGCGGTCTACTTGCTAAAGGGACGCTCAAAAAAAAAAAAAAATAAATAAATAAAAATAAATAAATAACTATAAGCTTCCTACTCCTACTCATATAATTCACCAGAACCAAATCGACTCCCGACATATACTACGCCACTCACCTCCACATTACTGGTAAAAAAACAGAAATAAAAATTTTGGTCTTCCGAACTGGAATTGGTAGATGGAGCTGTAACAAACGGCAAACGTTGATATAGAGTTTATATATATATATATATATATATATATATATATATATATATATATATATATATATATATATATGCATATATGTGTGTGTGTGTGTGTGTGTATCTTCTCAGGCATTCCATTGAGGAGTGAGAGATGCGTATTTCTGGTAATAGAAGTTCACTCTCGAAATGGTTCGGAAGTCACGTAAAACAGTTGGTCCCGTTGCTGAATAACCACTGGTTCCGTGCGACGTATAAACACCATACAAACAAGCTTAACCATCTTCCAAAATATGAGTCTGCCATATCATTCTTCCTACCGGGCCCTTTTCTCTCCCTAAAAAAAAACTGAATAAAATTCAATTTGTTTCTAATGATTCGCTCGTTACGATTTTATCTAACAGATTCCATACCTCATGAATAGATGACAACTAATTCATAAAAATATATCTATACTGACGGGGGTGCCATTTTTTTTAAAGACACTGGCATAAAATAGCAATTCATATCTACAGTATAACAGAATCTATCTTATGTCAAGTTACCAATATGCAACAAACTCTGTTATTCTTTATATTCTTCAAGAGAGTACTAAAGGAAATTAGCATTTTCTGAAGCCCATTCCGCATACAGTAACAGTAATCTCTCATAGAACAATTATCAAAAGGCTTTAACAAGCTTTATAGGAAATACAATGGACGAGCACTTTCCCGAAAACATGAACGGGCCGATAGCACCACGATGCAGATGAGGGAAGGCCCACTGTAAGCGAAAATAAAGGTATGGAGAAATATAGTGAGGCGGATGAAATGGTAGAATTTCCCAACTTTGTTGACGAAGGTGATAATAAATGCTTTAGAGAGACTGAAGTTGAGACCTGATGTACCTTGAGATGACGAGACAGAACTACAAATATAACATTTTCGTTCAGAATACCAGTAGCGCAAGTTTGCCCAACAAACATTTTCAACATAAACGTACAGTCACTCATATAAGTTCACGGATGTCTCCGGGCATAGAGCTGAATTCCATCCAACCCCTTTCTGGACGACGGGTCTGTATAGTGACGTAAGACGGGGACACACCGAAACTTTCTACAGCAGAGTTAGGTAGCTTGAATATTTGGCCAGTTTCGCACTCTTAGACACCTGTCATCCAGAAAGGGGTGAAATGGAAACCTCTCTCTCTCTCTCAAACACCCGGACATCCATGTACTTATATGAGAGACTGTATACCACCGATGTCAAGAGAGTATCCTAATCGTCAAAAAATGAGCTCGCTCCAAACAGCTCCCGCGGAGCGATGTAGTTTCAAGATGCCAAGGAGGTAATTTAGTTAACGGCTTCCGAAAAGAAGTTTGTGTCGTTTACTGTAGCTTTTGAATGTGTGTGTGAGACGAGCTTCATGAAATGGCCTCTCCTCAGGACGTGGGTAATGTGCGTGAAAATTCAATCACGGAAATGAACATGTTGACATTCGTGTCAAAATTACCTCGTGAAGGAAGCTATGTATCTCGGGTAACCTTCCGTGAAATGAGAGAGAGAGAGAGAGAGAGAGAGAGAGAGAGAGAGAGAGAGAGAGAGAGATGGGATAGAAGTCTTCATTCATTACAGGGAACAGTGCTGACCGAAGATATCAAAATATTTTGAAGTGAATATATATATTTATCAACAAAAAGAAGCAGTTCTTTCATCTCACTTTTTTTTTGCCCTGAGTGGGGCTGATCCCTGAGGGTATTAACATCCGATTCCCTGTAAATCTAGTTATAATGAGGTTGTTTTATCGTATCCTAAAATTCCTGTATCATACTCCCAGAGTAAGCGAAAAGTAACTATATTAACCATCACAAAAACAGCAAAGCGCAAAATATTTCCTAAAATTTCCATTTCACAGGAAAACCAACAAAAGTAATGGAATAGTAAATGTCGAGGATGTAAAAGCAAGTAAAAATAAAAATAAAAAATACATATATAAAAACACGGGCACGTACATGACAGTGAGCATCATGTCCCAGGGAAATGTTTTTCTCCAATTAACCGAGCCGTTGGCAGGCAAGGAACCGAGTGTTTTGGGGGTCACAAAAAAAAAAAAAAAAAAAAAAAAAATTACTCAGTATTTTTCCCCCACCTCTCTCTCCTTTTCCGTTTCAATTTCTTTTTTGTTCCTTCCTTCCCTTTCTTTTCTTTTATTTGTTTATCCTACCGTTTATTATTATTTATAAATTACACGAATGACTCGTCTTTATTCAGGCTTTAATTGTCTTAATGAAACAAGTCGACAGTAAGATCTATATGTCTCGGAATACGAATAATGTCTGTTATATCATCATTATCGTCATTATCGTTTCCTTTTCAAATACTTGCTCATATCCACAGTCATTATTCTAGAGAGAGAGAGAGAGAGAGAGAGAGAGAGGGAGGGAGAGCTCTAAATTTCAAAGAACGTTAAAAGTATATTGGATATTAATCAAAATGCGAAAATAAAGAACCTACGTTTATCCAGCCCTTGATAAGAACGTTGCCATTAGCAACAAATTGCATTAATACCGCATACTTCCTGAATAATTTTAGCCAAAAATGTATACTAAAATTTCCCCTACATTTAAGTTCTATTAATTTTTATGTATTCTGTTATGAACGCAACGGAGATCTGAAGCAACAATAGAGAAAAAAAAAAACTTTCCACGGCAGTCACTCAAATGGCTGATGCTATTTCAAATATTTTCCCCATTTGAAATCCGTTACTCCGTAAAACAAAAAAAAAAAAAGACTTTTTTTCTGCAGTTTTTTTTTTTTTATAGTACTTTCCGCTTACTCGGGGAGTAAGCTTCCAAACTACTCAGTTGTTGCTGTTGCTCTTGTTCTTGTTGGTGGGGTAGAAAGGTCTTTTGAAGAGCCTAAAAAGATTTAAAAAAGATTTTTCGCGTTGAGTTAAAGATACAGGAATTTTAGGATAGGATATTTATGATTTATCTATCACAATTGAAATGTAAAAAAAAAATAATGCTCATGTCAAACAGTATAGAACAATTATTTCTAATAAAATAGAGCGTATTTATTTTAATTTTCGTTGGCTAAACAAAGCTCTATTTTACTTTAGATTTTACCACGCGCCCTAGTAAGCTGGAGGTCGGATCACGCCTTGTTATATAGTTTGCATCCCGAACTCACTTCTTAGAGTATTAATAGAACATAAGAGTTATTCAAATAAAATTGATCGCTTATTGCCTCACCTCTTTTTCTGTTAATCTGATGCATTTTATACAAGGGAACGAAGGTCATTTGAGTTAGTCACAAAATTACATTATACTTTAAAAAAAACTGTTTATTATAGATATCCTCAGTGAATCTGTCTGTACCAAACTATTTGTAGACTGAGCAGGCCAGCCGCTTTACTGAAATATATTTCAATTTATTCAGTGAATGCGTTTGTGAATCGGCAACATAATATAT
>NC_087204.1:17970919-17973419 GCF_015104395.2 Macrobrachium nipponense | reverse complement strand
TGTTTCCAGGGATTATTTCTGCTGATAATGAAATAGTATTAAATCACTGTTGATCAATAAGCCAGTTAGAAACTATTGGAGCTCGATGCAGTTACAACGGTTTGATTTGGATTATATAGATTTTTTTGGGCATCATGCCAAGCACTGGGGGCAACTAAGGCCATTCAGCGCTGAAACGGAAATTGTCAGTAAGAAGGTTTGAAACGTGTAACAGGGGGAAAACCTCAAAGCAATTGCACTATGAAGTAATAGTTATGAGAGATTTTGGTAGCAATTACCTGCGAAAATTAAATATTTCGAAAATAATTCGAAAGAATCATATGCAACAATAGGGTCTCCTGTTTCTTTCATTAAAAATCGTATGAAATTTGAAAGTATTTTTGACGTGTCAAAACGTCTTTAACTTTTGATTGCCAAAAGAAGCCTTTATTAAGCATATAGCCTTTCCTTTCCATTTTATCCGTTTCTGACTGAACGCAGTAATGTGTTTGTATATCCTTTACTATCCAATCTTCCTTCGGTTAGAATTTTGTTTTCCCTAAATGTTCATTTTTTTTTTTTTTTTTTTTTTTTTTGCCTGATGTTACTCGTTTTCTCTTTTACTCTCTGGAAATTAAATTCAAGATCCCAGACACCCACCTGAAGGCTACCGAGTTCTTGCCTTCTTCCCGTCTTGAGATTGCTGGTGGACCGATTTCTTCTTCTGCTTGTTCAATTTCTTCGCCCGAAATTAAGCGGCATTTAAACCCTTGGTGCTTTTCCTTCAGGAAGTGCTTTCTCTAATGGACGGAAAAAGGCCCCTGGGGAATGGGGAGGGTGGGGGTGGGGAGCGTATATAAGAACTCCGACCTTGAAAGCACTTTCAAAAATGCTATTTATCCTCAGTCTGTGTGTGTGTGTGTAGTGTGTAGAGAGAGAGAGAGAGAGAGAGAGAGAGAGAGAGAGAGAGAGAGAGAGATTCTCTGTCAGTAAACTTTGACCCCTTTCCATTTATTTCCTCTTAGTAATAATAATAATAATAATAATAATAATAATAATTATTATTATTATTATTATTATTATTATTATTATTATTATTATTATTATTATTATTATTTTATTATTATTTTTATTAATTATTATTATTAATTATTATTATTATTATTATTATTATTATTATTATTATTATTATTATTATTATTATTATTATTTAAGATCCTGTATGATAACTCACGTAATCATTGATATGACTAAGTAAACATGCTCGGTTCTTAGACAGGTACTATTGCTTTATACAAGGATGTCACGGAAATAATATTCTTACGCGCATAAAGAATACCTAGGGCGCCGTACTGTAGGAAACATATCTAATAAGCACACATTGAAAACTCTTGATAAATCTAACATTTTAATTCGTTGTTAGCACACGGACTTGATGTCTTAAAACTGAAAAAAATGGTTATATGTATATCTACGGATTGAAATCACAGTATTAGTTTCATCTTTACCAGTAACTTGAGCATCAATGTATATATATATATATATTAGATATATATATATATATATATATATATATATATATATATATATATTATATAGATATATATATATATATATATATATATCAATGACAGCAGTTGTGAGCGACGAATCTTTTTTATGACTTTAACGCTTTTCGGAATGGGCCTCTCCTCCTGGACCTCTACCCTTCCAAGGCTATTTTCCAGGAAAAACAATTTGTATTCACGAAAACCTGGAGTGTCGGTTCCAGACGCAGTGAATAAATTTCTCAGAAAAAAGCAAGTCCTCACTGTCCACTGGATGAACACCTAAAATGTATGTATGTATATGTAGGATGACATCCTACTAATATATCTAGATGATAGATATAGATAATATATATATATGTATATATAGTATATATATATAGAGATATATATATAGATATATATTATAGATATATCAGACTATGATATATATATATATATATATATATATAAGATATATACATATATATATATATATATATATATATATATATATATATATATATATATCTATATATATTATATTATATATATATATATATATATATATATATATATGATAGATTTGTTTCAAAAGAATTCTTTATCCTTAACCCATAAACAAAACCACAGATCTCAATTTTCTATCAAAGTCGTTTATTAGTTTTAATCTTTTAATAAGTTCCCTTATCTTTATGTTAATATTTCGCTTTATTCATTTCGTTTACCGTTCTTGGCCTCTTTCATGTCCTATTAGAAACCATAAATTTGTGTTAACGTTCCTGTGTCCTGGGGAAAATTATTGCATTTAAAATGAACTAAAAATAATCACACACCATCCAAAAAATACAAAGGCTTTCACACCAACACCTGTCTTGTTACAACAAAACCTACGTTTGAACTCAACATACAGCAAGTAAAAAAACTCCACCGACTTTTCTTCGGCGCAATCGAGTTTTCTGTACAGACGCTACAAAAGCACGATTAAGTTTAAC
>NC_087204.1:17947274-17970419 GCF_015104395.2 Macrobrachium nipponense | reverse complement strand
GAAGAAGGATTAGTTATTAAGACCAGAGAAGAGGAGAGAGAGAGAGAGAGAGAGCACGAGAGAGAGAGAGAGAGAGATTTGCACACGTTCCTTCTACTGAATGTTCCCAGCGAAACCTAGTTATGCATTAAGCGCTGTTCATCTCAGAAAATAAATAAATAAATAAATAAATAAATAATAAATAACAAAATAAATAAATACAATAAACTTTAAAAAAATGTATTTCTCAAGTTGCTATATACTCTGTCAAATGAAGGAATTTATGGAACATGCTGGAAGCGCAGACATGCAAATGTTCTTGATAATCTCTTAAACGCCGCAATAAAATAAATACATAAACACAAAAGACTATATAATTTGGAAAGTCCAAAAGTATTAAATCTTCAAGCTAATGCATTGCAAAGCGGATTTAGAAGGAATAGTACAAGGGATTTGGAATGAATGTGCGGATTTTACGATTATCCCGGTTTTTTTCTATGCAAGTTCTGTTGTTCGTGGATTGCCATACCCAGCGGTTTACCAAAGAGTCTTTCAGCCTGGGTGTGACGTTTGGTATTTGCAGAATTCAACGTAACTTGAATGCATCTGAATATATGCAATGGATAAACAAGTATAAAAATGGGGGAATGAAGAAACTTGAAGAGTCGATGGAGACTTTCTTAATTTCGTATCGAAGTCTAAGATGATGGTGAGAGGAGGAGGGGGAGGAGGAGGAGGAGGAGGCGGCATAGGCGATATGACCCAACTCGAAATAATTCCTCCAAGGAGCAAAGTTCACGTCATATTTCATTCTACAACAGCCATAGGACTCCAGGACCCGCGGTTTGAGTCAAATCTCGTCTTCTGAGGCTCGATAACCCTCTTAGTCGTGTCATGAGATCTATCTATGCAGTATGAGAAGTTTTCGAAGAAGAAGAGAGAGACGGAAGAGGCTGGAGATGATGAGGGAGGGTGAAGAGACATGAGAGAGTTGGAGGGACGAGGAGAGGAGGACGGGAGAGGGAGAGAAGGGAAGCGGAGGGATGAGAGAGAGAAGACGGAGAGGAGGATAGAGAGCGGGTAGAGGAGGATGATGAGCAGGAGAGAAGAGGGGAGGAGAGGGGGATTGGAGAGAGGGAGGACAGAGAGGAGAGAGGGAGATGAGTTGAGAGAGAAAACGGGAAGAGAGGAGGAGGAGGAGAGGGAGATAGAGGACCGAGAGCGAGATAGAGTGGAGATGAGAAGAAGATGAGTAGAGAGATAGAGAGAGAGAGAGTAGAAGAGAGAGAAGAGAGAGATGGTTTCATCTCAGTTTGGTAATTATTATCATGACTGCCTCCTATTCACAATATATATATATATATTATATATATATATATATATATATATATATATATATATATATATATATATATATAGATATATATATATATACACATATATATAATGTATATATATATATAATATATATATATATATATATATATAATATATATATATATATATATATATATATAGATATATATACATATACATATATACCTTGACACTACTGTGTTCAGATTTGATATATAAGATTTTTGTTAGATAATCGTTTTAGTCCATTTTATTCGTTTTCTCTAGATAAGATGCTACATTGTAGATAACTAGAGGTCGTGGTACTATGATAGTTTAGCTAATGCGACCACATAAACGCTGGCAAATATTTGTAATATTTGTAGGGATGGAGGTTTTCTCCAGTGTTTAGGAGCAGTCATCTCTCTCTCTCTCTCTCTCTCTCTCTCTCTCTCTCTCTCTCCGCCACCCAGAAGTTGCATACAGCCAAAAAGTGTGGAAGAGTTTAAAAGAAAGCTGGACAAAATCATTAGGACACTGCGAATGGACAGTAAAACCTGCTCGTAGAGATAAGTGCGCACACGATGTCTCCTCTTAGGATGGACCAACAAGTCGTTGAGACTTCCTAATCCTTGTAATACCCCTACTTTCAAAAGTGGATCAAGACTAGAGGCAAGTAATTATAGGCCTGTGAGTCTAACATCACATATTATGAAAGTGTATGAAAGGGTAATGAAGAAAAATATTATGAAACATTTAATAAAAAATAATTTGTTTAATAAAGGACAACATGGTTTCGTACCCGGAAAAAGTACACAAACCCAACTGTTAGTCCACCGTGAGAACATATTCAAAAATATGAAAAGCGGAAATGAAACAGATGTGGTTTATTTAGACTTTGCAAAAGCTTTTGATAAAGTAGACCATAATATATTAGCGAAGAAAATTAGAAAACACAATATCGTGGATAAAGTAGGAAGATGGTTAAAAGAATTTTTACACAACAGAAAACAGATAGTTATTGCAAACGACGAGAAATCGGATGAAGCCAAGGTAATATCCGGTGTGCCGCAAGGTACGGTGTTAGCTGCAATACTGTTTGTTATTATGATTGAAGACATAGACAATAATGTTAAGGATTCGGTAGTGAGTAGTTTCGCAGATGACACAAGAATAAGTAGAGAAATTACTTGTGATGAAGATAGGAACGCTCTACAAAGAGACCTTAACAAAGTATATGATTGGGGCAGAGGTAAATAGGATGGTATTTAACTCTGATAAATTTGAATCAATAAATTATGGAGACAGAGAAAGAAAGCTATATGCATATAAGGGACCTAATAATGAGACAATCACAAATAAGGAAGCAGTTAAAGACCTTGGTGTGATGATGAATAGGAACATGTTATGCAATGATCAAATAGCAACTCTGTTGGCAAAATGTAAAGCAAAAATGGGAATGTTGTTACGGCACTTCAAAACAAGAAAAGCTGAACACATGATTATGCTTTATAAAACATATGTTCGTAGTCCACTTGAATATTGCAATATGATATGGTACCCACACTATCAAAAGGATATTGCACAAATAGAGAGTGTACAAAGGTCCTTTACAGCTAGAATAGAAGAAGTTAAAGACCTTGACTACTGGGAAAGACTACCAATTCTTAAAATTATATAGTCCTAGAAAGGAGAAGAGAACGCTACATGATAATTCAGGCATGGAAACAGATAGAAGGAATAGCAGAAAATATCATGGAACTAAAAATATCAGAAAGAGCAAGCAGAGGTAGATTAATAGTGCCCAAAACTATACCAGGAAAAATAAGGAAAGCACACAGGACATTAATCCACTACGCACCAGCATCGATAATGCAGCGTCTATTCAATGCGTTGCCAGCTCATCTGAGGAATATATCAGGAGTGAGCGTAGATGTGTTTAAGAATAAGCTCGACAAATATCTAAACTGCATCCCAGACCATCCAAGATTGGAAGATGCAAAATATACCGGAAGATGTACTAGCAACTCTCTGGTAGACATTAGAGGTGCCTCACACTGAGGGACCTGGGGCAACCCGAACAAGATGTAAGGTCTGTAAGGTAAAGTCTCTCTCTCTCTCTCTCTCTCTCTCTCTCTCTCTAAATATAGCACCACTTCCACATAATTGAAAGGCAGACAGCAAATAAGAGCAATTTCACATGAATTCCAAATCCATTCATCTTTCCTGGAAAATCGGTTCCAGTAAAGGAATCGGTTGTTCTTGTTGGCGGGTTAGGAAAGCCCTTTGGAAGAGCCTACAAAGGTCTGAAAAAGGTGTTTCTCGTTGCATTAAAGATACAGGAATTTTAGTATAGGATATTTATGATTTATTTATTCGGATGAAAATGTTAAAAAATAAATAATGTACAGAAAAATTATTTCTAATAAAATAAAGCTTATCGATTTTAATTTTCGCTGGTGATACAACGTGCAATTTGGCCGTAGATTTTAGCAGGCTACTCGAGTAAGTTGGAGGTCGAATCACGCCTTGTTTTCCCTTTTCGTTTTCTATTGCCATCTTTTCAGGATCTATCCTTCAATATCAACCGAAAACGAAAACTTAGATAGACGCTATAAATACATCTTTGCCCTCAAGCACTGTTCATTACTTTAATTAAGGTTAAACAATAAGGCCTGTCATTGATCTCCATAAATTGTGTGACCTTCTTTCCCCATAAATTGTGACCCACTTTCTCCATAGATTCAGTGACCTAATTTCCCCATAAATTTTGTTACCTACTTTACCCATAAATTCGTTGACCTACTTTCCCCATAAATTCTGTGACTACTTTTCCCATAAATTCTGTGACCTACTTTCCCCATAAATTCTGCGACCTTTCCTCATAAATTCCGCGACCTCTTTCCATATATATTGTGTGACCTACTTTCTCCATAAATTCTGTGACCTTTGCCCATAAAATCTGTGACCTTCTTTCCCCATAAATCTGTGACTACTTTCCCCATGAATTCTGTGATATTTCCCCATAACTTCTGTGACCTTTTTTCCCCCATATATCCTGTGACCTTTCCTATATAAATTTTGTGGCCTTCTTTCCCCATAAATTCTGCTACCTTTTTTCCAAATAAATCTGTGACCTAATTTCCCAATAAATTCTGTGACCCTCGGGACAAATTGTCTTTCAAGACTAAAAGAGGAGCCATATGATGTTGTAAATTCTTTGACCTTTCCCCATAAATTCTGTGACCTTTCCTCACAAATTCTGTGACGCACTTTCCCCATGATTTAATCTTCTGGGTAAATGGGTGATAAATACATTACAGATGTCTTACACTTAGGCGTTATAAGTCTGCATTCACGAGACTATCCCATCGAAGGAGGAGAAAGTTGACTGCGTTTGGGGTTCCTCTTTGAAACAATTCGCCCTCGGGACAAATATCCTTTCAGGACTGAGAAAGAGGATCCCTATGATGTCATCAATTGCTGCCCAGCGCAGCTCCAACCGAGAATCACCAGTTCCCAGAAAACTCGACGTCTCCGAAGAATTACCCTCGTGTTTCCTTACCTTTTTGGGGTTTATTTTCCTTCGACAGTCTCTCTCTCTCTCTCTCTCTCTCTCTCTCTCTCTCTCTCTCTCTTGTTTTATGATCTTATTTCTGCCCAAGACTTAATTATTCCACTCGGATTTCCGGGGAACCTTTGCCGAGGAGAGGGATTCGATGATTTCGTCTCTCGGGCCGGTGAAGTTGCTTGCTTGCGAAGCCTCGTCCTAAGCTTTCTGTTATCGTCATTTTGTGTAAAATGTCAAGACACGAAACCATTGTCCTAGATCAAATGCTACTGATAATCTGCTTAGCTTTATTTCGTATGCTTTATGCGCGAGACAGTACCGGGTATCACATTTATCTTTTATTAAATGCAATTTAACTAATTAAATCAATTAAGTTGTGAAAAATCATGCTGTACAAGAAGTCGTGACAAATATCATATTTAACAATTCTCTGTCAACCATGCTTATAAAATAAACTAGGAAAATGTGGATTTCAGAGATGAATGATACGGATTCATTTTCCCTTTTTTCTTCTTCTTCTTTTATCATTATAAAGCTTTAACCGCGACGCAGTTGTGGCTTGTCATTTATCGTTGCCAGTCGCACGATTATCGCTAATTTTAACCTAAAAAAAATAGAAATAAATAAAATAAAAAACCTCTAGACTCAGTAGTTCTTAAGATCTGAGGGCGGACAGAAAAAAGTGCGGACGGAGAGACAAAGCAATCTCCATGGTTTTCTTTGACAAAGAAAAAAACTAATAATGCATAGAAGAAAGAAGGCGTTGAAATAAAAAAGGACGAAATTTGACGCAGTAAGGTGAAAGATGTTCAAGTGTTATGGAATTATGTGTGAGTACTTGAACAAGTGAAATGGAAAAACAAAATATGCACCCTTATCTGCTCCAGTCTAGCAGATTGCAATTTTTTAAATATATATTATTTATTTATTTGCGTCACCCTAACTGGCAAATGGTAATTGACAGTTGAAGGTCTTATCACGGTTAAGTTTGTATTGTTTCCCCGAATCCCATTCAGTCCATGAAATGGAGAAGCCGAGGCATTTCAATGTTTTTCTGGTTTTGTTTTTCGTCGTGTTTTTCTTGATATGTATCTCTACGAGGAGGTGAACGTGGGCGCCGCTTGTAATAACGTGATGTAAACATTCTTTGTAAAGGTCATACGTTTTTGTGAAAAGAGGTTTCAACTCCCACGTATGTTTCTAATACGCTCCAACATGGGAATATAACAACCTCTTCGGATTCCTTTGTTTATTTATACTTCCATTTAGCCTCTTTTCCATCCCGAACACATTAAAGTGTGCATAAAAAAATACTCATAACTTCACGCTATGCTTCAGCCTCTCAACTAAAAAATACTGTACCAACTATATATGCATGAATACACAACTTTTTTTTCTAGATGTATTGCAGTCAGATTTAGAATAGCAACACAATTGAGCTCGGTGCCCTGTTTAAATAGACGCATAAAAATGATTTAATTTCGGAACCAAAACAAGTCATTCAGTGCAGTAGTACCACGTTCGGCCTAACACGGGATTATATTAAAGTGCTATTAGCCGGCGTAATCACTGATAATTTCACTAGTTCCAATTGGAACAACAAATGATTTAATTCGGAGTTTTACGAACATTGATCAGTTTCCTGGTTCAAAGGAAAATGTTGATCTTTTCGGCCTTTTGGGAAAATAAGTCATTACCATAAACCATGCAGAAGAAACATAACAGCGTATACGACACCAAATAACAATAGATCATGGCAAAGGTATGAATATATGAATAAATATGCAACCTGGATTTTATAAGCAACCCTCCAGTTCATTTTTGGCTTCTCTGTAAAAGATCAGGTGTACCCGTATTAGAATAATTTGATGTTTACCCAACGCATTTTGCATCTTAGAAGTGAATGAAAAGCAAATAGACTTCGCTGCATGAGAACAGTTGTTCCTCAAGAGGAACTTTTGATTTAACCAGCTCATCGGTTTACGAGTGGGAGCGTCAGTTTCTTCACAAAAAAACAATTAAAAGTAATGAAAGAAAAACCTCTCTGTGAGCTCGGAATCGTATATATAATCAACTGCTTACAACCTCAAAGGAAGCAAAATAAAAAGCTATTGGTAACTAACGAATTCGTTGATGATAATCTCCTTTCGACGGAGATATTAATGAGAGCAAAATTACGCCGGAGGTAAAGAATCCCTGATGTTTAAATCCCCAAAGCTGATTATTGTTGTGTCAACAACAACAACAACAACCGCTAGATGACGTCTTTGGGAATCTCTCTCTCTCTCTCTCTCTCTCTCTCTCTCTCTCTCTCTCTCTCGCTTTATTATCGTTTTGATGGTATCTGATACAACCTCATCAAACGAAACACTTTTTAATGAAGTTCGATTTTCTCTTGTTGCAAATTGTGCAGTAATCTTATTTATTGGTTTTTATTTATCATTTCTTTTACCAATTTGTGTAGAAAAAGTATGGCATCCATTACAGAAAAATGTATTTAAAAGTAAAAAAAAAAAAAAAAAAAAAAAAAAAAAAAACAAAAAAAACTTAAAAATCGTAGAAAGGAAAGGAAAGAACGACAAATAAGTACAGAGAGAAAAACATTAATGCTTTTATGGAAAAAAAAAAGAAAGCATTTGTCATATAATCAGATGCGTTGATGCTTTTATGTAAGAATAAATGAAAGCAGTTGTCATATTTGCAGATGCATTAGTGCCATTATGTAAGAATAAATAAGAAGAAAGATAAACAGACAGACTGAATTTTAAATGGAATAATGTGTACTATAGATAAGGAAATAAAGAAGGGATATTATATCAAAAACACTAAAGGCAGCAAAGTCAGCGATATATAAATATCATGAATACAGTGGAAGACTATAAATTCTGTGGAAGTAAATGATAAATTTTGTTAGTTCATGCGGGCGTAAATGAACTTTGCCCTGCGAACAACTGACCTCGCTAATTGGCCGAGGGGAAAAGTATTATTAACAATATAAAAGGTCGTAATGTAACTTGCACAGGGCAGCTGATTGGTATAGTGATGGGGCTTTGAAAGCAGTGGGAATTGCGGTAGTGATGACTGCAAAAGCTAGCAGATGTCAGAGGCCATGAGTGCAAGTAATTGCAATCAAAATAGGTTGTCATTTGAATGTAACATACGCAATAAAGGGTAGTACCACCACACTCACAGCAATAAGTATCTCATTTAAAAGATATAATTAAGTTAAATATTAAAAATTTTCGTTAGTGAAACACTGTACTATTTGACCGTAGATTTTAGCGCACAACTGAGATGACATTGTCTGTCTGTTTGCACTTTTTCTGTCCGCCATCATATCTTAAGAACTACGGAGGCTAGAGGGCTGCAAATTTCTGTATTATTCATCCACCTCACAATCTTCAAACACAGCAAATAGCAGCCCTCTAGCCTCAATAGTTTTGATTTTATTTAAGGTTAAAGTTAGCCATAATCGTGCGTCTGGCAACGATATAGGTCAGGCCACCGCCGGGCCGTGGTTAAAGTTTTCGGTAGCCTAGATTATAAGTTTTTTTTTTACTTGTTTTCTTTTGCTGTCATTTGATCTTTCAAAATCATCTCTGGAGATGAAAACGCAAACCACCGCTTTTCCAGTCATGGAATCACAGCTGACAGGCATACTGGTCAGAAAACAGTATTTGAGAGAATTTATCTCTTTCCTATTCATCGCATAAAACGTCAACTTTTTTAGAGTAGTTAGAGTATTTGTTGAGGAAACAGGAGGGAAAGGTCACGAAGTGTCCAACGCATAATTATTCTGTAAGCAAGAGATTTCCGATTCACTTTTAAATTCTCGACGTTTACATTCTAAGTTGTCGAGTCCAGGACATTTCTTTCTGTTCAGTCTGACAGACTAATTTCCTCGTTACAAAATGTTCATTTCATTTTTAAAGAGGACACACATACATACATACATACATGCATTCACACACACACACACACACACACACACATATATATATATATTTTTACGTATGAGCCTGGCCTTGAGAGAGGCTCCGATACGTAAACAGGAAAAGTTGAGGGAAAACAAGGTGAATTTACTTGAACTTACCGTAAAACAGATTTATAGTGATAATTTACTCTAGAGGAAACTCGCCAGAAACTCAGCTAAATACTTTACAGCTATTTATTTACAAGAGGCTCGTACTGGCCTGGAGAAAAGTAAATGCTACTGGTCCCCACGTGGACCCATATAATCTCTCACAAATGGATAATAGCTGGCTCAAAATGGAATTTGTAAAAGCTGGTTTCATAATCTTGCGGGAATGCAACACTTGCTGGCAGGCAGACTTCACACATGACTCAGGGAATCTGGAAAAGGATCCCAGATTAGACAAGATAAAAGAAAAAGGATTTCTTGCCCCAAATTATGTTTGTTTTGTTCTCTAACACTGGGGAAAAGGAACGTTAATGTTTCACTGAGGTATGCAATGACTTCATTTGTCTGGGACGATCACACAAGGGGAAGATGAGGCCATGAGGCAGTGAGAGGAAACAAAGGGATGAGTTCTTTTTGGTTTTGAAATTGAATTGGGAAAATGGGGATCAAATAGATAATAGGATGTAAGGGACTGGCAATATGCTGTTTCACAAGACGTACCTGGAGGCCATGTTCAGTATGGACCTTTGTAGAAAATGTGGCGCCTGGCTTTGTCTTAGGTCTGGGTCCTTGGCACGCCAGTAACCCCATGGATAGGCCTAAATGGAAGGCGTGTGGTCGGACATCCGTCTGAGGTCACGGACTGCAGTCGACTGAGAGAGATACTGGTTGTCTTGGAATCACGGGGCTTCCAAATACCGCCTCGGGCACTGCCTGAAAGTGATCACAACAACCAGCAAATTGGGAAGGAAAAAGAGGTCTTATTGTAGAGGTCCCTAAGATCCATCTCGAAGCCTAGCTACTCTTGTGACTTGCCTCTCTTACCCTAAGCTTCCGTCAGACCGGAAATTCCTCCCTAGCCTTCCTACGACATGCTCTCTCCCAACATCAGTTGCTTTAGGAGAAGGCATGGCTGCTTCTTTTATAAATACAATTAATAAAAACTGCTGGGAAGGCGAGGCGTTCTATAAACGTAGTAATATATATATATATATATATATATATATATATATATATATATATATATATATATATATATATATATATATATATAGCAGCATTCAGCAGGGTCCAACAAACACATCAAAAAGGGCCATATTTATTAGCAAGAGACGTTTCGCACATTATCTATGTGCATCTTCAATCTGTAAGAACAACATAAAATACTTGTTAAAAGTTTAAAAAAAACATAATATTCTATATAAAAAAGATTAAGTTAAGAAAAAAAAAGTATTTACAAAATTTAAAATTAATACAAATTAAAAGGTATATAGTAAAAAAGGAACCAGTTCTCACCAAACCATCCAAAGGAGAAGGAGAAGAACGAATGACCAAAACTTGACACCAACCTACGACTTTAGTTATGCAAGATAAAGAGGAGAAGCGGAAACGTTAGAATTCAAAGAAGGAACAAGCCGTTTGATGTATAAGGACTCAAGGGTAGTTAGGTAATTGCTATGGCTTGTTCCACCAATAATAGAGAAGTGCTTTTTATTTATTTCAATTTTGCATATGGAGGCATGATTCTTTATATTAGAAAATTCTGGTTTGCTTAATTTTTGACCCGTTCTAAAGCTGTATCCCACATGGCTACAGTATCTCATCTGCAGTAACCTACGGCTTGATCCAACATAAATACCGGGACATCCCGGGCACTTGAATTTATAAACAATGTTGGATCTCATGAAGGTCTGCAGTTTGTCTTTATAGCCGAAGAATACGCCAATCTTGAGTGGATTGATTGGAATTAAATGCAATTTAAGGCAGCCAAATTCATTTTCGATTATTTGTTTAAGTTTGGCAGAAAACTTGTCGTCAGAGATAAATGGGATAGTGGCATATACATTTTTCTTTAAGACATTATAGGAGGGCATCGGATTGGAGAAATCTTGTGACAGCAGTCTGTTAATGACTTTATATACCAGTTTTTCAGGATAGGAGTTCTGTAAGAAAAAATTTAACTAAAAATAATATCTCATTGTGAAAGAGAGACCAACTCGAAGAGTAACGTAAAGCCCTGTAAACCAAAGTGTAAATAGAATTAAGTTTAAAGTTCTTGAAGCATGAACTGTAGAAATTGTTAGCAAGCCCAGTGTATGATTTTTTTCCTATACACAGATGTAGTAAATTCACCATTGTCTCTGCTAACATTGATGTCTAAAAAGGGTAGAGAGTTTGTTTGGTTTCCTTTTTCCATGGTAAATTTTATATTTTCATGTTGACTGTTGATATGGTCCAGAAACATCTCTCTATGCCAGGGTTCTTTGAATAGCGCAAATGTATCATCAACATATCGTCTATAATAGACAGGTTTACACACATCCGGACAGTTAGTTAAAAAGGTTTCTTCTAAAAAGGACATAAAAATATTAGCAAACACAGGTCCCAATGGGGAGCCCATGGCAACTCCATCGACCTGCGAAAAGAGTTGACCATTAAAAATAAACATTGAGTCTTGCACAGCAAGCTCAAGAAATGTCCTAAAAAGTTGTCTGTTAAAACCGTGAAAAATTACGTGATCGTCATAAAAAATTCTGTCTAAAATAATGCTGATGGTTTCATTTAGAGGCACGTTTGTAAAAAGAGATTCTACATCAAAACTTGTCATGTGGAGATCACCATCCTGTAAAACTATTTGTTTCTGGAACTCATAACCATTCTTAAGCGAAAGTTGGTTGTTAGCGAAATCACTAAGTAATGAAACAAGGTATTTTGATATAGTATAAGAAGGGCTGTTATAGGCTGCCATAATAGGTCTGATAGGAACTCCTTCCTTGTGTATCTTAGGGAGACCATATAGAATACTAAAAGATGAACCTGTCACAAATAGTTTCTGATATGTAGTTTCATCCAAAATACCCTCGTTCTTTAATTTTCTCAAAAACCTGTTAATTTTATCTTCCCTTTTGTAAATATCCAAAAAGTTTGGTTCTCCATGTGAATGAAATTTGGTGTTGTCTGCAAGAATGTTATTCACCTTATCAATATACTCTTGTTTATTAAGTAGTACAACACCTTTACCTTTATCCGGTTTGCAAATAACCAAATTATCCCGTTTGCCAAGTTTTTTCAAGATAGTCAAATCCTCTTTCCTGAAGAACGGTGTCCAAGACACTTTTAAATTAGTATAAGTCTTATGCAATAGGAAGGATAACTTATGTTGCAAACCACTTAAGTCATTTACCAAGTTCAAACCCTTGAGTCTTTGGAAAAGAATTTCGAAAGGAAAATAGAAATCTGCATACTTCGGTCTGTAGGATGGTAGACAAAAATCCAAGCCAAATGACAGCAAGAACTCCTCTCTTTTGGAGAGAACATAGTCAGAAAAGTTAAAAATACAATAATTTCTGTGATTAAAATTGGGAGTAACAACACCTAGTGCTCGTAGTTTCTTTTGATGTCGTAATTGTACAGAGGAGACATAATCATTTACAAAGTCGTTAAATAGTTTCTGATACAAAAATCGGTCAACAAATGATAAATCATGAAATAGCTGTTCCCGTAGTTGACAAACAATCGTACGTGTACTTTCAATAAGCTTTTGCTTCGTCTCAATCTCCTTCCTAAGTAGCTCGTCCAAGGCATTTCTGTAAAATTCTGCTAAACGGAGTACACCCGAAGTTCGTCAGATTCAGGCTCTACAAGACCTCGATGTATCGCACCGAATTTTACAGAAATGCCTTGGACGAGCTACTTAGGAAGGAGATTGAGACGAAGCAAAAGCTTATTGAAAGTACACGTACGATTGTTTGTCAACTACGGGAACAGCTATTTCATGATTTATCATTTGTTGACCGATTTTTGTATCAGAAACTATTTAACGACTTTGTAAATGATTATGTCTCCTCTGTACAATTACGACATCAAAAGAAACTACGAGCACTAGGTGTTGTTACTCCCAATTTTAATCACAGAAATTATTGTATTTTTAACTTTTCTGACTATGTTCTCTCCAAAAGAGAGGAGTTCTTGCTGTCATTTGGCTTGGATTTTTGTCTACCATCCTACAGACCGAAGTATGCAGATTTCTATTTTCCTTTCGAAATTCTTTTCCAAAGACTCAAGGGTTTGAACTTGGTAAATGACTTAAGTGGTTTGCAACATAAGTTATCCTTCCTATTGCATAAGACTTATACTAATTTAAAAGTGTCTTGGACACCGTTCTTCAGGAAAGAGGATTTGACTATCTTGAAAAAACTTGGCAAACGGGATAATTTGGTTATTTGCAAACCGGATAAAGGTAAAGGTGTTGTACTACTTAATAAACAAGAGTATATTGATAAGGTGAATAACATTCTTGCAGACAACACCAAATTTCATTCACATGGAGAACCAAACTTTTTGGATATTTACAAAAGGGAAGATAAAATTAACAGGTTTTTGAGAAAATTAAAGAACGAGGGTATTTTGGATGAAACTACATATCAGAAACTATTTGTGACAGGTTCATCTTTTAGTATTCTATATGGTCTCCCTAAGATACACAAGGAAGGAGTTCCTATCAGACCTATTATGGCAGCCTATAACAGCCCTTCTTATACTATATCAAAATACCTTGTTTCATTACTTAGTGATTTCGCTAACAACCAACTTTCGCTTAAGAATGGTTATGAGTTCCAGAAACAAATAGTTTTACAGGATGGTGATCTCCACATGACAAGTTTTGATGTAGAATCTCTTTTTACAAACGTGCCTCTAAATGAAACCATCAGTATTATTTTAGACAGAATTTTTTATGACGATCACGTAATTTTTCACGGTTTTAACAGACAACTTTTTAGGACATTTCTTGAGCTTGCTGTGCAAGACTCAATGTTTGTTTTTAATGGTCAACTCTTTTCGCAGGTCGATGGAGTTGCCATGGGCTCCCCATTGGGACCTGTGTTTGCTAATATTTTTATGTCCTTTTTAGAACAAACCTTTTTAACTAACTGTCCGGATGTGTGTAAACCTGTCTATTATAGACGATATGTTGATGATACATTTGCGCTATTCAAAGAACCCTGGCATAGAGAGATGTTTCTGGACCATATCAACAGTCAACATGAAAATATAAAATTTACCATGGAAAAGGAAACCAACAACTCTCTACCCTTTTTAGACATCAATGTTAGCAGAGACAATGGTGAATTTACTATATCTGTGTATAGGAAAAAATCATACACTGGGCTTGCTAACAATTTCTACAGTTCATGCTTCAAGAACTTTAAACTTAATTCTATTTACACTTTGGTTTACAGGGCTTTACGTTACTCTTCGAGTTGGTCTCTCTTTCACAATGAGATATTATTTTTAGTTAAATTTTTCTTACAGAACTCCTATCCTGAAAAACTGGTATATAAAGTCATTAACAGACTGCTGTCACAAGATTTCTCCAATCCGATGCCCTCCTATAATGTCTTAAAGAAAAATGTATATGCCACTATCCCATTTATCTCTGACGACAAGTTTTCTGCCAAACTTAAACAAATAATCGAAAATGAATTTGGCTGCCTTAAATTGCATTTAATTCCAATCAATCCACTCAAGATTGGCGTATTCTTCGGCTATAAAGACAAACTGCAGACCTTCATGAGATCCAACATTGTTTATAAATTCAAGTCCCTGCCCGGGATGTCCCGGTATTTATGTTGGATCAAGCCGTAGGTTACTGCAGATGAGATACTGTAGCCATGTGGGATACAGCTTTAGAACGGGTCAAAAATTAAGCAAACCAGAATTTTCTAATATAAAGAATCATGCCTCCATATGCAAAATTGAAATAAATAAAAAGCACTTCTCTATTATTGGTGGAACAAGCCATAGCAATTACCTAACTACCCTTGAGTCCTTATACATCAAACGGCTTGTTCTGTCTTTGAATTCAAACGTTTCCGCTTCTCCTCTTTATCTTGCATAACTAAAGTCGTAGGTTGGTGTCAAGTTTTGGTCATTCGTTCTTCTCCTTCTCCTTTGGATGGTTTGGTGAGAACTGGTTCCTTTTTTACTATATACCTTTTAATTTGTATTAATTTTAAATTTTGTAAATACTTTTTTTTTCTTAACTTAATCTTTTTTATATAGAAAATTATGTTTTTTAAACTTTAACGTATTTTATGTTGTTCTTACGATTGAAGATGCACATAGATAATGTGCGAAACGTCTCTTGCTAATAAATATGGCCCTTTTTGATGTGTTTGTTGGACCCTGCTGAATGCTGCTTGATATCTTCTCCTGGAATCCTTATATATATATATATATATATATATATATATATATATATATATATATATATATATATATATATATATATATATATATATATATATATATATATATATATATATATATATATATATATATATATATATATATATATATATATATATATATATTATAAGCATTTAATTGTGTCCATGAAGATGCTATCATAGATTTCCCTGTAAGCAAAACAGAAAGGTGTCAGAGGTAGCGCAGTGCAGACTTGAGAGAGGCTGAGTACAACTATTTCCTCTTTCCATAGCCTCCAGCGGATGGACGTTTAGGTTCCAGGTGTCCCCCCCTTCCAGTTTCCAGGCAACTGGTAGCAAGCAATATGCTTCACGATTCTGGAATTTCACCTCCTGTAAACGATTTTTTGGTTTTTTGGAACATTTTTAAGATTGATCCGCCCTTTTTACTAAAATGTGCGAAACGTCTCTTGCTAATAATATGGCCCTTTTTGAGTGTGTTGTTGGATCCCTGCTGAATGCTGCTTGCATATCTTCTCCTGGAATCCTTATATATATATATCTATATATATATATATATATATATATATATATATATATATATATATATATAGATATATATATATATATATATATATATATATATATATATATATATATATATATATATATATTATAAGCATTTAATTGTGTCCATGAAGATGCTTATCATAGATTTCCCTGTAAAGCAAACAGAAAGGTGTCAGAGGTAGCGCAGTGCAGACTTGAGAGAGGCTGAGTACAACTATTTCCTCTTTCCATAGCCTCCAGCGGATGGGACGTTTAGGTTCCAGGTGTCCCCCTTCAGTTTCCAGGCAACTGGTAGCAAGCAATATGCTTCACGATTCTGGAATTTCACCTCCTGTAAACGATTTTTTTGGTTTTTGGAACATTTTTAAGATTGATCCGCCCTTTTTACTAAAAGAAAGGAAAGAAAAAAATGGATATGTCTTCATGCTTAAGTTTAAGCCCAATAGCATATTCATGGATTGAAGATCGAATAGATTGTGCTCGTTGTCGCTGGAAGAGTATCTTCAGTTGATGATACTAAATGGTTTTCATAGCACTAAGCTTTTTGCTTGATGAAGACGAATAGCAGTCACACTCCTTAATTTTTCTCTTACTCGGGGAGTAAAAATTACAACTAATTTGTTGTTGGTGTTGTTGTTGTTGTTGTTGTTGTTGGGAAGGTAAGGAAGGTCTCTGGGAGAGCCTAAAAAGGTCTGAAAAAAGTGTTTCACTTTGAGTTAAAGATACAGGAATTTTAGGATATGATATTTATGATTTATTTATGAGAATGAAATTGTAAAAAATAAATAATGGTATGCTAAACAGTACAGAACAATTGTTTCTAATATAAAATATAGTGTATTTATTTTAATTTTCGTCGGTGAAACAAGGCTCTATTTGACCTAAGATTTTAGAACGTTTCAAGTTACTACGTTACAAGTTAGGAATATATCTAATTTAAGGTGGGTACACACGTGAGAGCCGAACCTTGTATGTGTAACTGAGTTACGCATATACGGTTACAAGGTGTCAAAATGTTGAGGACGAACGGTAACCACGTTAAACACGTAACTTCATTACAATCCACTGCGATCATCAGTCTGTCTCTGTCCGGGTTGTTTACCGACGATGGCCACCATGCAAGTAGCAGCAGCCCCGTATATTTATACACATTATTTAACGAAGATGAAGCGAAATAAAAGAAGATGGTGGCAATCAAGGTTATATACTAGAAGGGTAGAATACAGTGGTCGGGAATTACTCGCTGACATAGGATTCCAAGAAGTTTCTGGAAGTTTTCTTCGTAATAACTAATAAATTGAAGGACCTCTTCCTCACTCCAATCAGCCATGGTAGACATATACGTACTGACTGACCAAAATAAGGGACTCTACTATGGACGGCCTTGTTCATAGTCGGTGTCAACAAGTTCAGCAACCTCTGTTGATACGCGCGTAATACAGGTCCCGTCCACACATTGAGTAACGTTCAAAGAGACCTCCCTTTGATTCGGGCCAAAAAAAACCCGACAATTGCCGGGACGGAGGGCGAACGGAGCCTCGAACCTCGCGGGTTCGGGGTTCGGGTTCGAGGAAGCGTTCACACTTGCGATTTTGTTACAAGAATCGGTTACAATACAAGGTTCGGTTCGCACGTGTGTACCCACCTAATTACAGCTTATACGTGAGGGGAAAATCTTGCACGCATCCCGAGTAAGCTGGAGGTCGGGGGGGGGGGGGGGGGGGGTGGGGGGGGGGGGGGGGGGGAGGCGGGGTGGGGGGAGGCGGTGCTATGGCCCAGGAGAAAGCGTTGATGCAATTTTCACCCGAACCTGGCCATTTCGTCTTCTATCGTCGGACTAATCGGTCAGGCATTGACTCCTGCTCTCTCATCTCTCTCGCTCTCTCTCGTCTCTCGTCTCTCTTCTCTCTCTCTATCTCTCTTCTCCCTCCTCCTCTCTCTCTCTCTCTCTCTCTCTCTCTCTCTGATAAAATCTTTCGTACAACAATTGAATACACCTAATTATTGAAACAGGAAGATAGTACAAATTAGTACTTATTCATTAAAGGGCACCTTTTATGCCTGTTTCTTTTTTTTTTTTTATATCACAAAATAGAATAATTGCAACTATGCTGTTATGAGTTATTAATATAATGGATTTTTTTTTAAATCGGTGTCAGTCACTGATCTGTTTTTTAACATTTTTTTTCGGAAACTTATTATTATTATTATTTTTTTTTTTTTTTAAATGACTGCTGCTTCAGCACTATTAATCTTGTAAAGAGTCTTCTCTATCTTTCTGATGACGGCTTTCTCGTTGTTGCTTAGACTGGCGAGCAACGCACCAAAGGGCATGGTAAAATTCGGTTGAGTCATTTGATTTATTATTACTTATACAATTCTCTCTCTCTCTAACGCGACGTTTCCTCCTGATCGACAGGACATTATCAAGCGATAACTGCTGAGGGACTGAATTCCAGTGGTTGTTGTTGTTTAAGATTAAGCTGGCCTTTGTGGCCAAGCAACGGGCTCTTGCCTCAAGAGAAAGCCCGTAATATTCCAAGTGTTGTTTTTGGTTGTTGTTTTTGGATTTAGCGACCTTGTTTGTCAGCACGGGCTCTTTTGCTCACAGAGTAGCCCGTATATTTTTTTATTCCAGTGGCGAGTCCATCTCCTTTTATCGTGGTGTTGCGAGCTCTTGAGTACGGTCAGAGCACCTCTCCGGCAGGTCGGGTTTTCATTGGTTCCCGGGAAGGTGACTCACACGGCGGGCGTTGACGAGTCTTGCAGACCTTCTCAGGTGGGGGGTATCACCGGGAGCCTCTTGATTGGCTTCTACCTGAGTGACGTCACCCCTGGTATTATTTTCATGTCCGGTGTTCGTTTCATGCGCGCTGGTACTTTCGTTGGGGGGGAGGGGTGTGGTCCTCCTCACACGTCGGTATCAGGAACGCTTCTTGGGTGGTATTAAGGGGAGGCTTTTCCTCGAGGATGAGCAGCGCGTTTCTAGGAGACGCAGGACGTCGTGGGGTCAGGTGCTCTCCCGATGATCTTAATATTCCTGACGATGTCGTCTCTCGTGATGTTTCTGTGGTGTACTACAAGGGCGTGCTGCCTAATGGCGCCTTCCTGGGCGTGGCAGGAAATCCTTTTTGACAGGCGCATCGTCGTCATGCCGATGTAAATCCCAGGGCATCCTTGGGCGGGGCATACGTATCGGTAGACGACGTTGGACTGCTTGACGTCAATTTTTACCATCGAGATTGTCACAGCAAGTTTTATACCTTCCCCCCCCCCTCTCTCTCTCTCTCTCTCTCTCTGTAAATGGAATGTTTTCGAAAACATGCCATGCTGAAGTTACTGTGCCATTTTCATCGTATTTTTTGATTTGCTAGAAAATAGTTAACGAGTAAAGGGAACGAATGCCTATGTAAAAACGAGTATCGGCCAATAGAAATCAGCTGCTGTCCAAAGAGGACACTAAGAATCAAAATTACGTTTGTTAGGTTTCCCCAGTGAAGAATGTCATCAGATATGTGCTTTCTTAAAGGGCTGACATTCACGATCAAGCATACCGAAGGACTTTTCCTTCACTATGAAAGATAAAAGGACACCTTCAGCTTCCTGAAAGATCAATGCTGAAGTTGATCACAAAGAACTGACTTCTCGAATTTTTGACGGTACAGCATCTATTCTTTGCCCTGTCTGACGACTTCTTCACATGCGTCAGGCGTATTGCGTAACGAATTTCTCTCTCTCTCTCTCTCTCTCTCTCTCTCTCACACATATTTCTATATTACTGTTCTCGGGTTAACCGTAGGAAAAAATATTCTTCTGAAATAACCAAAACTCACGCCCGATATTAAAAGTAGAACCTGTGATGTTCTCTCTCTCTCTCTCTCTCTCTCTCTCTCCACTATTTTTTCTATCATATTTTTCTCATATAACCAAAACTCATGCCCGGTATTAAAAGTAGAACCTCTCTCTCTCTCTCTCTCTCTCTCTCTCTCTCTCTCTCTCTCTCTCTCCAATCAGGGTTTTAAGAAATCATAAAATAACCTTGTGTCGTTGTTGTTTTCCATTCTGTCATATTAATTGCATATTTCATCTGAATTATTCGTTAGTTTTATACGTCACATTTAAACCAACCTCATTTGGGGGGTAATTTTACTAATTTTCAGAATTGCGAAAATGTATCAGGGTAATTTTTCATTATATTTGAGATACTGACGTCATAATTACAAACATCCACACTAATTAAATGGCGTAAAAGTAAACAACTTAATTTAAAAACGTAAGTGCCTGTAATTAACTGGTTCACAAGATTGTTGTAAATCAGTCAAATACCATGATGAAAGTTGAAACAAATCACCCTAAAATAACCTCAAGTGACATTAATGGGTATGCATAAAAAAAAACCGCATGATCCGACCTCCATCTTACTTGGGACGCGTGTAAGATTTTCCCCTCAAGCATAAGATGTAAGCAGTATATTCCTAACTTGTATCGTAAATTAAAATGTGCTAAAATCTATGGTCAAATAGAGCCTTGTTTCAGCAACGAAAATTAAAATAAATAAGCTACATTTTATTAGAAATAAGTGTACTGTACTGTTTAACATGCACAATACTTATTTTTCAGAAAATTATCACATAACTGAACCTGTATCGAGTGTATTTAGGACTAAGACTGTGAGAGGGGAAGAGAAAAATGGGCTATATTAATGTAGTGAGAAGATGAAGATGAACACAGATAAGTATATTAATACAAAGTTATTTAAATGATAGAGCATTAAAATATTACTCTATTTATTAGCCAATGGTTATTTAGAAAAAATTCCTCCAAAGCTGTCAAAACTTTATAAAATACGCAAGCCGCCCCCCCCCCACGTCCACCCCCCTCTTCTACCTTTCAGTCTTATTCACCATTACCAAGAAAAACAATCGAAGCTAAAGAATTAAAACTTTTAAATATAATCGCCCTTTCTTCGGGCTTATGCGCACCAGATATCTAACTATTCCTGTTTCGTTTCAAATCAGCTTAATGATGAACCTCCTTAGGCACCACAAGTGTTCTTCAAAGAAGTGCCCCCAACTGTTGCCCGTAGGCTTTGGGTAAATAAGGGGGGAGCTTATACCCACTTTTTTTACCCTTAAGCAACAACCACACTAATTCTCAGTAAATCTTCTGATATGGTAACTCTGGCTTTTAAATTATAACTATAACTGAGATAACGTCGGAAATACGGCTTATAAAAATGAGCTGGAGGCTTAAATGAAGAATGAATGAAAATATTTCTTGAACAGCTTTCAGGAATTTTTAACAAATGTATAAAAAAAAGTCAGAACAGAGAAAAATCTGAAATTGAAAAATCTTGGAGTCGTCTACCTGTATGTGAGGGAAAGGATCTTCATTTGCCTGTGGAAATACAGATATCAGTTGCGAAATACCCTCGGGGTAGCTCAGCTCAAATCAGGGAATAGGAATTAATTAATATTCTCTCTCTCTCTCTCTCTCTCTCTCTCTCTCTCTCTCTCTCTCTCTATCATTATATTTCTGAACGCATATCTCTCTTATTATATTTCTAAAAGCATACAATTGCGAACGCCTCTCTCTCTCTCTCTCTCTCTCTCTCTCTCTCTCTCTCTCTCTCTCTCTCTCTCTCATTATATTATATTTCTACAAGCATACAATTGCGAACGCCTCTCTCTCTCTCTCTCTCTCTCTCTCTCTCTCTCTCTCTCTCTCTTTCATTATATTTCTTGACCATACAATTGCCAACGCCTCTCTCTCTCTCTCTCTCTCTCTCTCTCTCTCTCTCTCTCTCTCTCTCTCTCTCTCTCTCTCTCTCAGGCAACCTCAAAGAAAACTGCTTGCATTTAAAGTGAGAAGTTTGACGGGCGAGTAAGTAAAACAAAGAAAAAAATAAAACTTAAGCTTTAATTGCATGTTGTTTGCAACGCCTTCTTGGTAGTTCTCGTCCAGCTGCATAATTCACTGGACCACTCAAGGAGAGAAGAAAGCGCCACGTTCAACCAAAGGAAAAACAAAAATAATTCCGGCGATCTTCAACTGCAAGTCTTGCATTTGTTTTTATTATCATACCTTTATAATATATATTTTGTATCGTTTTCATTGCAGCCATTTATTTGTCTTGTCCACTACCGTTTCATGTTACTTTAGGTGAAATCAAGACAGCTGTTTCTCTTTCAGAAGGAGAGGATTAAACAAGTGGTCCTTAAGGTGGGTTTACACTAGGCTTCACCCCACGCTGCATGCGCAAGACTCGTCACCACTACTCCCAAATTCTTGTTAGCCCCGCCTACCGGACTGCTCATCAAGAGTCACGCCGCACCACTGACTCACCCTAATGAGCAGTCCAGTAGGCGGGGCTAATAAGAATTTGGGAGTAGTTGGTGATGAGTCTTACACATACAGCGCGGGGTGAAACCTAGTGTAAACTCACCTTTAGATAGGCGAATTTCTTGGAACGTGGTCGATGTATACATTAAGTGGCTTACTCCAGATCATTAACGACCTGATAAATCCCACTCTCCACTCAAAGTAGATTTCTCCTTAATCCCCGATAGGCAATTTTATCTGCCAAGTTACATTAGATGCGGTTTCCCCTTCATCAGTAATGTCACTACAACCATACAATCACACACAGGCCAAAACCTAGCTTCCTAATTTCATTGTCAGAAGCATCTAAGGTCTTAATCATATTTGTGGAAAAGGATATCTTATTTCGTTTATTAAAATGGCTCGCTTGGAATATCCCGTGTTATCCTGCGTATAAGTTGTCACTATCCGGTGAAATGGATCATTCAGGCACTAATGACGTTAAGATAATGAGCGGAAAGGCGTTCGAATATCATTACCGAAATGGCTATGTAAAGTATTGACGGTGTTAAATTAATGGAATAATCGTGTCTGCTAATGATAATGCTTAATGAACAAAGACACAAGAAAAATAAAGAAAAAATAAAAAAATAATGATACAATGCCACTTGGAGGTTTTTTCAATTAAGACCAAGAACGAAAATTGAAAGAGGGGAAAATAATGGGTAATATATCAGTTGAGTATAATTTGCACAATTGCGTTTTGCAGTAAGATTATTTTTGTATTATAACACGTTTTATTCTCATTCCTCCAAAAAAAAAAAAAAACCTTTTCAGAATTTAGTAGTGATCACGTAATGAAGTTAGGAATCCTGACGCAGGCACGCAAATGAGATTTGATTATTCCCTAAACAGTAGTTCCTCTGAAATAGGAGTTTGATAATAAAGGAAATATTGCAATGTAGGCATTACTTAAGATTCCCGTATCTGCAGGCCCTTTTCATTCCTTTTACTGCACT
>NC_087204.1:17939501-17941774 GCF_015104395.2 Macrobrachium nipponense | reverse complement strand
ATCTAACCAGGTTGCCTAATATAAATTTATGAATTCGATGAGTTTATAATATTTTGCTTTCATAGAAGCAGAATTTCAAAATGAGGTCATTTGCCTTTTGAACAATTTTGTGCTTACATTGGGAATTAAGAGCATTTGTCATTCTGGTGAAAAATTTGTATGATGGCCAGTAAACTGGTAGAACGTTTAAATGCTAAATATTTTGTCAGCTTTATGATTTTCATTCGCCGTGAAAAAATAGAATAATATATTGTTTTAAAAACAATCCCGTGAATGATGAGGTTCGAGTGTCGCATTACTATGATAATAATCGACGCTGTCATCACGTGAGCTTTATTATTTTATTATTATTATTATTATTATTATTTTATTATTATTATTAATTATTATTATTATTATTATTATTATTATTCGTTGAATAAAATGGCTGAATTTAGCGAATAAATCTTGTATATTATTTTCTATTTTCTTACTCGCTTTTCTGGCTCAGTCGAGTAATAAGAAAAATAGATAAGATAGTATATAGATTAATTCGCTAAATTCTGCCATTTTATTCAACAGAATTTTGTTTAAAAGACAGTTTTTTTCTTCCAAAAAATTATTATTATTATTATTATTATTTATTATTATTATTATTATTATTATTATTATTATTATTATTATATTATTATTATTATTGATTTGTTGAAGGGTACAGGCGAACTCAATAATAAGAAAAGAACTAGATATGATTATAATGTGGATCGTAATCTTTAGCAGGCATTTTTAACTTGAAAAAAAAAATTAAAAGGACATCTCTTAGAGAATAGTTAGCATCTATGGCAATGAAAGTCAGTTGAAGAGGTATTTCTCTTTGACCAATTTTCCAGATTTCTATCCTTGAGGGACAACTTTCTCATCGACCACTTTTTCCAGATTTCTTTCCTTCTCTATTTAAACGCAAGAACATTTTTTCGTTTTTGTTTTTCTGCAGAATCCCCCAGGACGAGCATTTCAATTAGTCATTTGTTTGTTTGCGAAGGCAAAACTCACCAATTCATTAGAGTCGACAACAAAAACTCAGTCTCGAGCCCTTTGCTATTTCTGGCCCGTCCGAAAATCTCCAGAAAAATTCCTCAGATATAAAACGTGTTGCTCGTCGTGTTGTAATTGCCATTGATCGAGCAGGATTATGCAACGTTGACAGATTTAAATTTTACATTTGAGTTGAGCTACCATATTTTGTTATAACTTTGAACCATTAGCGTATATTTTTTATGTTGTCTACATTTATTATTCAATCTTATTACGTAACTAATTTTTAAAACCAATCTTCATATATATTTTATGTTGTCGGCATTATTTTATCTTATTACGTAAATTACAGCCAATTGTTCTTTTTTATTTTTTTATTTTTTATTTTTAAAATTTTATTTATTTTAATTTTAATTTTATTTAATTTTCATTTCGATTAATATTTTATCTTTTTATTGTTTCTAGTCTCATTTTCAGTTTTTTTCTTTATTATTTTTAATTTTCTCAAAGCTTACCTCTACAATGCATTTGACGTAAAAATCATGTCGGTGACCAGGTCGCCATAGATTGTAAGTTGTGGATATTTTTAAAGTAATCCATATGTGTGCTGTGCGTATTTTTGTCTAAATCAAAGCGTATATATCCAACCAGAATTCTCAAGGAAACATCAAACAGTCAAAAACAATCATAGGAAAATATTAAAATAGGTGGACTACAACTACAAAGGGGATGATCTTCCTTTTCGGATATGGAAATGTGGTAAATTGAAACTCAACTTAAATTTACACATTGAAAAGGGACGTCTCAAAGTCTTACCTGCTATTATTTCGTCCATAACAAGTTAGGCAAGATTCTTCGTGCCCAGAAAACCTTTAAAAGCTATATAAAGGTAGATAATTTGCTTTATAAGGTTCAGAAGAAAATATTAGCAAGTTTCCGTGGCTAATAGGGCTAATCTTATTTTAAGTCTATTTTTGCTTACTCGGGGAGTAAGCCTACAAACTACTTTGTTGTTGTTGTTCTTGTTGGGGGGAGGGGTGGTGGTAGGGAAGCCCTATTGAAGAGCTTAAAAAAAGGTCTGAAAAAGGAGTTTACGTGTAGAGTTAAAGATACAGGAAATTTAGGATATAATATATATAATTTATATATTAGAAGGAATATGTAAGAAAATAAATATTGTGCATGATAAACATGACATAAATTTTTTTCTAATATATAGCGTATTAATTCTAATTTTTGTTGATGAAACAACGTGGTGT
>NC_087204.1:17924501-17934501 GCF_015104395.2 Macrobrachium nipponense | reverse complement strand
ATATATATATATATATATATATATATATATATAGATACATATCATATATATATATATATATATATATATATATATATATATATATATATATGTATGTATATATATATATATATATATATATATATATATATATATATATATATATATATGTATATATATATATATATATATATATATATATATAATATATATATATATATATATATATATATATATATATATGTATATATATATATATATATATATATATATATATATATATATATATATATTTATATATATATATATATATATATATATATATATATATATATATATATACATATATATATATATATATATATATATATATATATATATATGTATATATATATATATATATATATATATATATATATATATATATATATATATATATGTATATATATATATATATAGTATATAGATATATATATATATATATAGTATATATATATATATATATATATATATCTATATATATGTATATATATATATATATATATATATATATATATATATATATATATATACATATATACACAAAGTAGCTGCTTGAAACATAGCATTTCCTACTCCAATCTGGAAGGAAATCACGAAAACCTTTTATTGTATCAGATGCAAGCTGCTGGGACTTCGAGTGTAATGTTGCGGGGGGGGGGGGGTGTGTGTGATGGCTGTGTGGAGGGGCTATCATTTATTTAATGAGAGAAGTCGGGCTCAGGCTACAGCCGATTTACACCGAGCAGAGTGCCAAGCCTCTTTGACCTTTGAATGTTGTGTCACCTTAATTAACACTTCTCTCCTCTGGGAAGTAGCGCCTTGTGCACTGCGCATGCGTGTGTGTATGTGTGTGTGTGAGAGAGAGAGAGAGAGATAGAGAGAACGATAGATACTGAAAGAAGCGTGATGCAAGCCCTTAACTTTGAAGAAAATTGTTGCTGTTTTAAACGCTGGAAACGACGATCATTTGCAAGTGGACCCAAAGTCAATAGTCAGTCATTTAGTATAGTTTGCAACGAATGTCCAATAGGGTTATTTGTTCAGCGCTTTGCTGCCTCGAGATGATGGTGCTCAAAAGAACAAAGTCATCCATTTTGTAAAGAATAATTCGATGGATATTATGAAAACCAAACATACTCTCTATGTGCTCAAGGTCTTTATAAAGGATTCCGTACTAAAGTACTACCATCGAACAAGGTACTAATTAGGCAATTGTCCCTTCAATAAGGAAGTAAAAGCGTATGGCATTGAACCATATTCAGCGAAGAGATTTCTTTAAAAATTCTGAGAATTCATCAAAGGACACGATTTTCATAAAGGCCGCTTCAAGAACTGGCCATATGGGGATTTCATTTGAGATCAAAGGATAGATTTCTTTTGTTATATGTTTTCAGAAGTCTTTGAGAGAAATTACACAAGGCAGGCGAGGACTCTCGACAACCCAAGACGACTGAACCCAACTTGGACTTATACCTTGATTTATAGATTTACTTTCTGTATAAATTTTACAAATGAATAGATTTTATAAATGAATAAATCTTAATGCAACAATAGCCCTGAAATTTACTCCTCCTGATGAATCATATCGGCGCAAAATCACCAGTTGTAATAGCAGAGAGAAAGCAGTTATTCTAGAAAATAGAGAAGGCTATTTACAAGTTAAATGAGATGATAACAGCTATATCTTCAGTTAATACTTGTTTGAAAGAGGGTCCTTCCAATATTATTAGATAATATTTTTCTATCATAGCCATCTATTCGACTGGCTGGTTTTTAATAGTGGGGGATTCCTTCTTGCATTATAGTAATTATTTTTTTTTTTTTTTTTTTTTTTTTTTTTTTTTTTTTTTTTTTTTTCTATCACAGTCCTCCAATTCGAGCTGCGGTGGTTATTATAGTGTGGGTACGGGTGGCATCCTGCCTCCTTAGGAGTCCATTCACTTCTTCTTACTATGTGTGCCGTTTCTAGGATCACACTCTTCTGCATGATGTCCTGGGCTACTTCAGCCTCTAGTTTTTCTAGATTTCCTTTTCAGGAGCTTGGGATCGTGCCTAGTGCTCTATGATTATGGGTACGATTCCACTGGCATAATCCCATATCCTTCTTATTCTATTTTCAGAATCTTGATACTTATCAATTTTTCCCTCTCTTTCTCTTCAACTCTGGTGTGTCCCATGGTATTGCGACATAAATGAATGATACTTTCTTTTGACTGTGTCAATCAACGTCAACACTGGTCTGTTTGCACGTATCACCCTATCCGTTCTGATACCATAGTCCCAGAGGAATCTTCGCCTGATCGCTTTCTATCACTCCTTCAGTTTGGTGCTCGTACCACTATTACTTGCAAGGTAGATGATGTTTCTTGCACAGGCTCCAGTGGAGGGCTTTTGCCACTGAATCATGCCTCCTTTTTGTACTGGTTCTGGCAAGTTTTTACCGGGCATTCACTTGCTATGTGGTTTATGGTTTCACTTTTCGTATTGCACTTCCTACATATGGGTTGAGATGTTATTTCCGTTCTATCGTTTACTGTGAACATATCTGGTTCTTAGGGCCGATCTTGTTGCCGATGTTATCATTCACCTTTCAGTTTCCCTTTCTTAGCTCGCCCTCTGTAGCCATTGCCAATTGTCATCGCTGGCTATCTCTTTAGTCCGCTCATGTATTGCCATTGCATTGGTTTGTTGTGCCAGTCCTCTGTTCTTTCTGTCTTTCTCATGTCTCTCGTATATTTCTGGGTCTTCGTCTGCTTTTACTAGTCCTTCTTACCATTGCCACTCTTTAGCCAATCGTCTTCACTGGTTTTCAGATCTTGACCCCAGTGCTCTGTTTTCGATGTTGACGCAGCTCTATACTTAGAGTCCTCTCCTCCTTCCTTTCGTGTTTATGTATAGTCTTTATTATATTTTATTATTTTATTATTATTATATATTATTTTTTATTATTGATATTATTATTATTTATTATTTTTTTTTCGACTGGGTAGGATTATAGTGTGGGGTTCGGGTTGCATCCTGCCTCCTTAGGAGTCCATCACTTCTTCCTGTGTGTGCCGTTTCTGGAATCACACGCTTCTGCATAGTCAGGAGCTACTTCGGCCTCTAATTTTTCTAGATTCCTTTTCAGGGATCTTGTGATCGCTGGCCTAGTGCTCCTATGATTATGGTTTTACGATTTCCACTGGCATATCCCATATCCTTCTTATTATATTTCAGACTGATACTAATATATTTTTCCCTCTCTTTCTCTCAATCTGGTGGCCTCATGGATTGCGGACATCAATGGAGTGATACTTTCTTCTGGACTTTGTCAAACAAAGTCACGTTTCTGGTTCTGTTGGCACGTATCAACCTATCCGCTTCTGATTACCAAGTCCCAGCGGATCTTTGGCCTGATCGTTTTTCTATCACCCCTCAGGTTAGTGCTCGTACCACTTATTACTGCAAGGTAGCCTGATGTTTCTTGCACAGGCTACAGTGGAGGGCTTTTGCCACTGAAATCATTGCTTCTTTTTGTACTGGTTCTGTGCAAGTGCCCGGGCATTCACCTTGCCTATGTGATTTTGATGGTTTCATGTTCGTATTTGCACTTCATACATATGGGAGAGATGTTATTTCCGTCCATCGTTCTTTGAACATATCGGTTCTGAGGCCCTGATTTGTGCCGTGTTATCAAATCCTTCAGTTTCCTTCTTTAGCTCTAACATCTGTAGCCATTGCCAATTGTCATCGCTGGCTAGTTCTTTAGTCTGTCCATGTATTGTCCGTGGCATTGGTTTGTTGCTTGCTAGTCCTCTGTCGGTCTGTCTTTCTCTGTCTCTGTATATTTCGGGTCTCGTCTACTTATTAGTCCTTCTTCCCATGCCACTCTTGAGCATCGTTTTCACTGGTTTTCAGATATTGCCCCGTGCTCTGTTTCGATGTTTGACGCATCATCTTATACGTAGTAGTCCTCTCCCTCCTTCCTTCGTATTTGCTCTTCGGGTGTAGGCTTTGGTATTGTCATATGTTCCTGGTTTTTCTGATCTATGCTGCGGAGTTCTGACTTCGGTCCAATATCCACTATTCCTGGATGCTATCTGATGAATGGCACTGCCCAAGTGTTTATGGCTTTATCATATTTCCGGCGTTGAGTTTGACTGGTATCGCCTTGAGTCTATGCATATATTCTTCTGATCGTGTCCTTCATATCTTGGTGTTTTATATCCTCCTTCCATTATCCCAGGTATTTGTTACCTGTCTCATCTATGTGTTTGTGATGTGACCCCCATCTGGTAGCTTATCCCTTCAGGTTCTCGTTACTTTGCCTTTTTGTATGTTGACAAAGGCGCATTTTTCTATTCCAAACTCCATCCTGAATGTCCCCAGATACATTCCTTACAGTCTGGATAGGGTTATCTAATTCCTTGATGCTCTTACCATACAGCTTGATGTCGTATTGAACATCAGATGGTTGATTAGTTGCCTCTTTTCTTGAGTTGGTACCGGCATCCATCTTCTGTAGTACTTTGTTTTTTTTTTTCCCAATGGAATTCATTGGCTTATACGAAGAGTAGTGGGACAGTGGAGTCGCCCTGGAAATCCTCTCCGATATTAACCTCTGAGTCTTATTCAGAGCTTGTTGTAATATTGTATCCAGTTGCACATTGTATTTTTGAGGAAGCTGATGGTGGTTTTCTATAGCCATGTGTTGTGTGGTTATCATGTTCGAAGGATTTTTATAGTCTATCCATGCCATGCTTAGGTTGGTTTTCCTTCTCTACTGTTCTTCATTACCATTTGTCTATCATTTCCATTTGGTCTATCAGGAGATGGTCTTTGTGCCCCTACACTTCCTTCTGCAGCCTTTCAATTGGTGGGGGATGATGGTGGGTGTTTTGTCTCCTCATAGGTAGTTGTATAGCCTTTCACTGATGGATACCGGTTAGTAAAACTTCCCACATTATGGTAGGCAGTGAAGGCCTGTTTGTAGTTAATGGCTATATTTCCCTTAACTCTTGTCTTTTTGACTAAGGAGCCTTTCCTGTGGTAATCAATTTGGGGTGCTTGGGATTCTGAGATACAATGCTGGAGTTGTTCTGCTAATTCGTGGGTGTAGGGCCTTGAAGTTTTTGAGCCAGTAGCCAGTACTTCATCGGTACCTGGGTCTTCCAGTTTGGCATTTTCTATTATTGGTGTCTGACTGTGTCTGTCGTGATCTCTGTGAATTCTTTGTTTATTCTCCCTGTTTATTCTTCCGTGACTTCTGAAGCCATGTTGCATGTTTGTTGTTGTGATACCGGATTTGCTCCATATGTTTCCCAGAGTCTCTTAGTTGGTTCGGCTTCAGGAATTCTGGGTGGTTTGTTCCCCTCTTAGTTGGCATGTATAGTCTTTTTCTGGTTGATTCGAATAGTTTGTTCTCGTTGGTATCCCGTATTCCTGTCTGTACGTTGGATCTTATGTGTGCTTGGCTAAGCCTCTGTTTTTACATTCTTATATTGTGTTGTTAAGTCCCCTCTCTTGTACTTGTACTTCTCGTGAGTTCCTCCCTGTTTCTTGCTTCTTAGCCTTTTTTCTGCCAATCTCTGCAATTTATCAAGTCAGGAGTCATCACCATGATTTGGTTTTCCAGGCGCCGCCTTTTCAAGGAGCGGTGGTGGTTTTGGTTTCTGTTGGGTTGGTTGTGCTGCGTGGTTGTTGGTGTTCGAATCCCCATCAGTTCAATGTGGAGTTCTGTTCGCCTATTCGTGGGTGTAGGGCCCTTGAAGTTTTTTGAGCCGTATCCATGGACTTCATCGGGATCTGGGCTTTCCAGTTTGCATTTCTTAGTTGGGTATGAACTGTGTCCTTGTCGTGATCTATGTGAATCTTTGTTTTATTCTCCCTGTTCTTCTTCTTGGTGACTTCATGGAGCCAGTTGCATGGGTTGTTGTGTGATACTGGATTGCTCCATATGTTTGATCCCAGAGTCTCTTACTTGGTTCCGGCTTCCAGGAATTCTGGGGGGTTGTCTTCCCCTCTTAGGGGCTGTTATAGTCTTCTTCTGGTTGATTCCGAATTAGTTTTTCTGTCGGTATCCCTTATCCTGTTCATGTACCGTAGGAATCTTATGTGTGTGCTTTGGCCTTAAGCCTTCTGTTTTACATCTTCTATTGTGTTGTTTAGTCCCCTCTCTTGTTACTTTGTATTTTCGTTGGTTCCTCCCTTGTTTTCTGCTTATTAGCTTTTTTTCTGCCCATCTCTTTCAGTTTACTCAAGTCTAGATATCATCACCATGATTCGGTTTTCCAGGCGCCTTTTCCAAGGATGGGTTGCTGTTTTGGTTTCTTTGGGTCGGTTGTGCTGTGGTGGTGTTTGGTATGTGTCGAATCCCCATCAGTTCAATGCTGGGAGTTGTTCTGCTATTCGTGGGTTGTAGGGCCTTGAAGTTTTTGAAGCCAGTATCCATGGACTTCATCCGGGACCTGGGGCTTTACAGTTTGGCATGTTCTTTAGTTGTGTGTCTGACTGTGGTCTGTCGTGATCTCTGTGAATCTTTGTTTATTTCACTGTTTCTTTTCATTGACTCCTGGAGCCATGTTGAATGTTTTGTTTTCGTGATACCGGATGCCTTCCAAGTTTTCCCAGAGCTCTTACTTGGTCGGCTTCAGAATTCTCATGGCGTGGTTGTCTTTCCCCTCTTAGTGGTGTAATAGTCTTTTCTGGTGGTTCGAATAGTTTGTTCTGTTGGTATCCTTTAATTCTGTTATGCTACGTGGATCTTATGTGCTTTTGGCTCTTACTAAGCCTATGTTTTACATCTTCTATTGTGTTGTTTAGTCCCCTCTCTTGTACTTTGTATTCTCGTTGAGTTCCAGACCCTGTTTTCTGCTTCTTAGCCTTTTTTTCTGCCACTCTTCAAGTTTACTCATAGTCAGTACTTCATCACCAGATTTGGTTTTTTCCAGGCGCCTTTTCCAAGGAGTTGCTGTTTTGGTTTCTGTGGGGTGTTGGTTGTGATGGTGGTATGTTGGTGTTCGAATCCCCCTCAGTTTCGCTACTAATCTGCTCCTGCATATGTCAAGTTATTTGTTCTGTGATACTGGTGGTGTGTATATGCCATTATTTCATGACCTCACTTGTTTTCTCCCCTTTATTTCTTGGTGTGTAGGCTTTCATGGAAGGGACTTTGTTCTCTCTGTATCTGGCTCCATTTCCATTGTTCTATCTTTTCTACCCATTCCATCTCATGTTACTTCGGTCGGGTGTTTCTTGTGTGTCGTGTTGATACCTCATCCTCCTGTCGTTTCTGTGGCATCGTCTCTCAGTTCGTCTTCGTGTAATTCGGTGTCGTGTGACATTTCCCTTTCCAGTTATTCCTCTTTCTGTTGGGAGAGAGACAGTTTCTTTTTCTTTTATGTTCTTACTGGTCTGCCAAGCCTCTGTTCTGTTTGGGGGGTGTTATCCTCTCAATTCCAGATGTTGACCAATCTTCTTCTATTATCCTTCTCTCGTCGGGTGCTCTGGATGTAGCATCTATATTTCTTATTTCTTCTCTTTTGTCCATTTATTCTTTTCTGCCTCTGTAGCTCCAAATTCCTCAGGCTGTGATTACTGTCGTTTGTGGTGATCAGTTGGGAGACGACCTCAAGTACCTGCCGTCTTCCCCTTCAATGGGGTTGAATACCGGTTGCCGGACGAAGCTCCTCTGTTGCAGAAGGTTCCATTTACGTCGTTGTCGTTTTCTTTTAGTCCTTCATTTTTCCATCATTGCTGAGTTTGCTATTACAACCCAAGGAAGGTAAAATATAAGAATAGGAGTGGGAATTTTTTATGTTATTTAATAAGGGTTTATTTCATAAAAGTGTGTATTGTGTGTGTGTGGTTTATTTGTGGGAGACAGACAAAGGTATGTTGAACTAGGTAATACCAGTATCCACCAACTTTGTAGTTATGTGAACACAATGCATTTAAAATGAGGTAGATAACTTCCATAAAAAAAAAAGTACATGGTGGATTCGGAGAGAAAACTCAACTCTGGTCAGAAATGAATGATGAAAAAATACTGCTTCGAAAGAGACTAACAAGAAGTTATTCACTGTAGCCCTCCTAACACCTCGATGTAGCACCGTTTTCCATATTATATTTATAGCAATTTCTCTTCGATCTGCGTTACGGAATAGAATTTTTTTTGTGTCCATGAACCTGTGGTGAAAAAACGCGGGTTCCAGAACAAAAATATATAAGGCTGAGGTTTTTTTTTTTTTTTTTTTTTTTTTTGCGAAACATACGTCAGTGTAAGGGGGCGAATGGCACTCAAAGGCCCCGCGAATATCTCGGGGAAATTTTGTTTAGAAAAAAATCTCCGGGTTATTCGGAAAATCAACAAGAACACCTCACCCCCCCCCCCAAAAAAAAAAAAAAAAAAAGGGTTGGAGTGGAGAGGAATGAGGGAAAAAATGGATGTGGGGGTTGAGGTGGGGTGGGGGTTGGGAGTGGAGGGAAGTGCCAGAAACAGATTGCATGAAAAGAACGACAAAGAACGATTAACTAAAGGAAGGGAATGAAAAGCAGGAGTATGAAAAGACAGGTGGAAGAAGCTAGGTCAGTACACTGGGCGGGGGCGGGCGGTGGGGTGGTGTGGGGATAGGACCCGAATTAGAACTGCAGAAGAGAAATCCACGATAAAGGAAAATTAACGGAACTTACGAAAAAGAGGTAAAAAGAGGAAGAAAGAGGACAAGAGTGTAAATATCATAGACGTCCTCTTGAAAAATTAGTATTTTTTTCAGTTTAGGTTACTGTTATAAACATACTGAACATTACCAGCTGGAAAATTATTCATAGGTGTTAGTATAGTCTCATATGCAAGAATACCTCCCAGCGAAGGTTAATGGTCGTATAATACACGACGTCACAATGTTCCAAATAAAGGTATTATAGAATAAGGGAGAGAGGTACAGTCAACTTGGTCGCGGGGGTAGTTGTGGGGTATTTCCGTGACAGCAATGGAGGGCCAGGGGGAGCGGTCATGGCAACTACTTACCTGGGATCTGCCAAGGCAGGCAGGCGTCTCTCAGAGAAAGCCAGTTTGACACCGAGGCGAATCCACTTAAACTGATTTATGACACTCGTCTAACCTCTTGCCGCGAGCGGTCCATTTCACTAGTGGCCTAACTTGAAGAGAGATATTCAGGTTAAAAAAGGATTAGGTTTGTGGAAAAGAAATAAAACAAAAAACACATACAACCACACAAGAACACACATTGGCAAGTATATATTATATATATAGATATATATATATATATATATATATATAATATATCTATATATATATACTATATATATATATTATACACACACACACACATGCATTCATTACGTTCCTCCATAAACCAAACCCAAAAAATTTAGACAGTATGCTATATTTCAGCTAACCCTTATATTAAAAGTAGAACCTGTCTATTCTCTCTCTCTCTCTCTCTCCTACCTCTCTCTCTCTCTCTCTCTTCTCTCTCCTCTCATCAATTGTTGTTCTCATGTCGTATTTAAAAAAAATATTCTTCTAATATAAACCACAAAACTCACGCCCGGTGGTATTAAAATTAGAACCTCTCTCTCTCTCTCTCTCTCTCTCTCTTCTCTCTCCTCTTCTCTCCTCTTCTCTCTCTACTCCCCGTCATTTGGAGAGTGAGAAGTTGAAATAATAACTCAATAAAATTCCTTCTAGTTAACAGTAATAAATGTACGTTTTCATAAAGCCACATGATGATACCCGAGTTCGAATGACGTACCCTGCAGTTATTCAACTGCCATGGGTATCATCCAAGGCGGAGGGGGAATGCAGATAGCATATCTGGCAAAAGATTCTTGCTCATGTCCCACACTCGTGGCATTTTGATCTAGGAATAAAACATTTCTCTCTGAATGTTAATCGTTCGTCGGTCGGTGAATTTATTTCATTTTGCAATGTTAAGTAGTTGAAAGAAAAATGTCTCAGAAGGTAAAAATAAGC
>NC_087204.1:17914501-17922001 GCF_015104395.2 Macrobrachium nipponense | reverse complement strand
TAGCGAGAATTTAACCAAAAATAAGCAGGGTTGGCAGTTTAAATCAAAATTCTTGATGTATCAAGTGATTAACAAGGATTTTTCATTTAAAAAATCACGATTTTTTTTTTATTTGAGAGCAAACAAATTGAAAAATATGATTGGAGGTATAAGCATAACCAGTGCTGCAGCTATTTTTTTTTTTAATATAGTAATACAAAAAAATCTAACAAATAAAAAAAATCAATGAAAAAAATAAAATAAATAAATAAAAAATGACTTATTTTTTATATTTTTTTTATTTTGAATAAAACAAATCACCAGCCCAGAAAAAAATATAGTATCCTATTAAACTGTGCCCTAAAGGTTCAATTCAAGGAATAAAATACGACCTTTTTAGTTAAGTTGAAGTCTTCGAAAATTAAAAAACCGTATTTGGGTAACCAATGACGACTTTGCTCGTATTCAAGACCAAAAAGTCTGGAAAATATAGCTATTGGAAAAGAAGGAAAGGTAAGGCCGTGCCATCTCTCTCGACCAGGTGGCGCCTTCTGGGTCTGACACATCGTTTAGGGAGCCATCTCTCACAGAGAGGAGGTCCCTTCGTCTCTCGTAGGAGGGACCAGAAAAGGTTCGAGACAGGCCGAAATTCCAGTATCGGACCGAGATCCGAAGGGCGTGCGCCCTATAGCGATTGCTGTGAGTGAAAGAAGGCTTCGTAAGGATGTTCGGTTAAGCCGCGTAAATTTGTGGTGAGGTCCTTTACTTATATAAACAATACAAATGCATTTTATTTTTGGTCCGTGAGTGGATTTGTACTCGTGCTATACCGTTAGAAGTATATATGGATTTATGTCATGAGGTCGTGGCTACAGTACATTGATTTCGGATAATGAGTCATAGGCTAAATGAGTTGCATATAGAATTTTAGGCCAAAGGGTTAAGCACGTGGGACTGTGAGGTAATTCAGCGTCTGTGACTGGAAATTGGATCATAGTAACAGTTTGAAAGGTGTAACAGGAGGAAAAACCTCCAAAGCAGTTGCACTATGAATCAAGTGTTTAGGAGAGGGTAGGAGCAAAGATGGTAGAAAGAGAATATGCCAAGGAGGTAGTGATATAAAAGAACCTTAAGTATGCCTACAGTGCACCGCATGAGGTTTACTGGCGGACTTATCTAGCGTTTAAAAATAAGGCACTAGAGCAAATTAGAATGAATTTTGAGTGTGTAGTGGTATGTGTGTGTTTGTGGGGGGGGGGGGGGGGGGTAAGATCTCAAAATAACTGACGGTGCAACCGGTCGATGACATGTTGAGCTCTTATCGCTGGAAGTAGCCTAGGTACTATAGAAGATAAGGATATGTGTATACGAGATTATGGGAAGATCTCCGAGGAGTTATCCTAGGACAGAACATAGCGGCGTGAGTTCATAGAAGGATTATGTTCCACCTCTCCTTAGGGATTACTTTTGAAAAGACGTATCCTTGGGGGAGGTGGAACAATTTGATCCTACCTATGTGAACTACTCGAACAGAATGAGGGTTTCCGCCCTAGTGACTGGGCTTATCAACAAGCCAATCAGGAGCGTCGTAAGGATGCGCCTAGACATCAGATGCACGGTTGATACATCTCGGGATTTTGTGTCCGGAGACTGCCATAATCTCGCCAGAAAATGGCCCATGGAACCCCACGTATCATATTTAGTTTAGATTCAGGCACTTGTTGGTTTTTCCTTTTTTGCAGGACTGACCCCTCAACGAAGGATACAGCTGAGTGTGCTTTCACACTGATAACAGTCACGCTCCCAATTGAAAAAGTTCGGTCCTGTTAACTGTTGATTACATTAATTTTTACCTGCGAATTACCGTGCAATTAGCAAGTCATTTTCAATTAGTAGTTTGATAGGAGAGCAATTGCTGTTCACTGAGGGGTGGTTTAAAGCTGAATTATTCGTTAGGGAGTTTTTTTATTTTTTTTTTTAATTTTTTATTTTCTAGTATCCTTCCGGCACAGAGCAAATGCTGGGGAAAGGCCTTTGCGAACCAGCCAAATTAAGGACCTTATCTCGAAAAGGCAGTAATGACTTCATGCATAAGCGTTTTAAGGCTTTGCGTGCATGCTTTTATTATAATGTAATAGAGGATGAGAGCGAATTGCTTTCGAGGAAATGTTTTGTCCAAACATTAATTAATCGGAGCAAAGGCGAGGTATTTCTGTTTACTAATTATATATATAATATATATATATCTATATATATATAGTATATATATATATATATCGATATAGTATAGATATATAAATAGTCATATAGATATATATATAATATATATATATAATATATATATCTATATAGTATATATATGTATTATATAATAATATTATATATATATATACACTATATATACTATATATATAATATATATGTGGTGTGTGTGTGTGCCTGCAGTAAAACATAAATAAACTTGTCTTTGCTCCCCATATGTAAGGTATTGAAGACATCAATTTCCCCCAATGTAAGGTATTGCAGACATCATTTCCCCCAATATGTAAGGTATTACAGACATCATTTCCCCATATGTAAGGTATGCAGACATTCATTTCCCCCATATTAAGTATACATATAATATATATAATATATATATATATATATATATATATATATATATATATATAATATATATAATATATATATTGTACCATATATTATACATATATAATATATATATATATAGATATATAAATAATATATATATATATATGTTATATATATGTATATATATATATATATATTAAATATATTATATACTATATATTATATAACAGATATATATATATATACTATATATATAATATACTTTACACATATGTATGTGGGTGTGCATGCAGTAAACATAAATAACTTGTATTTGCTCCCCCATATGTAAGGTATTGCAGGACATCATTCCCCCATATGTAGGTATTACAGACATCATTCCCCCATATGTAAGGTATTGCAGACATCATTTCCCCCATATGTAAGGTATTACAGACATCATTTCCCCCATAGTAAGGTTATAAGAACATCATTTCCCCCATATGTAAGGTATTGCCGACATCATTTCCCCCATATGTAAGGTATTACGAAATCATTTTCCCCATATGTAAGGTATTACAGACTCATTTCCCCCATATGTAAGGTATACAGACATCATGTCACCATATGTACGGTATTGCAGACATCATTTCCCCCATATGTAAGGTATTCACAGACAATGACCCCTATATATTTAACGTATGTACAAACGTAATTTGCCCCATATTAGATATTACAGGACAAAAAATGGTGGGCCCCCCATATTAATGGTATTACAGACGGATGTCCCCATCATTACAGGTATTTTGATTTAAGCTTCATCTGCTTCTCAGAACTTTTTTTTTTCTTCTTCTTTGTTAGAGCTCTTTGAATTATTGTTCAAGCGGGACTTCGCGCCACGGCGAAGTAATTTTTCGTACGTAAAAATGCATATTATTATCTTTACATTTTCATTGTAATAAATAATCATAATATCCTCGCCTAAAATTCCTGTATCTTTAATTCAACGCGAAACATTTATCAGACTCTTTCAGGCTCATCCATAGACCTTTCCACCCCACCCCCCAACAAGCATAACAACAACAAGATAGTTTGTATGCTTACTCCCGAGTCAGCGAAAACCTTAATCTCCATCTTCGTAAAAGGCAGGAGCTCGTACCACAGATTTTTACCTTATCTCTTGGCGTGTGGGCCATCAGTAAACGAAGAACTTGGGCAACATTATTGGTAAGCTATTTTCTCATTAGCAAGCGAGGATCCTAAGAGCATATCGGGGTCCATTAACGGCTTTCTTTTGTTATTTTTCTAACCAAAGGTTTGCACGATAAGAAGAAGGGTTCGCTTATATAAAAAAAAAAAGGATGACGATACTGTTGATGATGATGAGGATAAAACTTAGATGATGGTGATCTTCAAAGGGGAAGAGAAATATAAACCCTAGGAAATAATGGAGAAACACGCTGATGGCAAGAGTGATGGTGGGAGGTAAAAATATTATGAAAAAAAAATATGGCTAATTTAAGAACTCTGTGGCGGAGATTTAAAAAAAAAAAGCTTCGCGCATTCGAGTTTCCTATGCAGCGTATAATGACTGCCATGATCCGTGGCCCCCGAAACTGTTTCAGCCAATCCAAAGCGCACGTCATGGCCTAACTTATCCTTACATAAGATGACACCTGTGAGGTTAGAGGGCTGCAATTTGATATGTTTTCTATGACTGGAGGGTGGATGATGAACATAGCAATTTGGAGCTCTAGGCTCTGTAGTTTTTTTAGATTGAGAGCGGACAGAGAAAGTGCGGACTGGCTGCAAACGCCCTCGAGGAGAAACAGATTATCAGATGGTTTGGAAAACAATGCAAAATAAAGTTGATTCTAACAAATTGATTTACACAAACTTTCGAGTTTAAGGAAAATTAGATGGTACGAAAGAAATATTGGGGGGGGGGGGGGGGGGGGGTGGGGGTGAGGCGACTTGTTTGCGGGTTTAAAGAACGAACATTCTCTTAAGCGAGTAGCACTCGGGGATTTGGGGGGAGGGGAGATGGCAAGTGTTTTTGCGTACGCTAGTATGAAACTATTTCGTTTATGAGTGAGTTTCATCAATATATTTCCCATAAAATTGCTTTTTTTTATTAAACAGAGTAGCAGTTGACACTTCTCCACGGGCGCCATTATGAGATTTCCCTGAAAAACGCGGGTACGCCATATCTTAAAAACATAACCATAGATTCTTCTGACAACAATCTCAGTTTCTAAACTTAGGGGCGGCACAAAACCGGGCTGGTAAGAAAATGTATACACTTCTTAATTCACATCTCCAGACTCTCCTCAGTAGTCCTCTCTTTTGCCATCCCATTTTAGAGCTAAGTAAAATTCAGGCAATCAGTTTTGACCAGACCAACCATACACCATCACTCCCTTTCATATTTCCTCAAATTTCTGAATGATTTACGAAATGCCACGACCTGCCTTTATTTTTATATACGGTTCTTCATCCAGGAAGACGCCATAGCAAACCGGCTCTGTTTTATGCTGAATAGCGACTTCGTTATTATTATATTATTTATGAAGAGAGAACCAAAACTACAATGACTAAGACCGTGTTTCCATTGATGTATAAATTCAATTATCAAAGATAATGATTCCAATTCTTTATTTAGACAAGGTTTTCACTAGCATTATTCTAGTAAACAAATCACTTCGTTTTAAACAAAAGATTAGTTTTATGTGTGGTTTCCCTAAATGAATTCATCCGAGAATTATAAATTTCCTCGACTTATGAATGATCGTGGTACTGAGAAACCAGCCATATCAGCATAATGATATTTTTTGTGAATATTAATTAGTTGTGTTTATGAAAACAAGTACCGTTTAGTCAGTGAAGAGGGAATTACGGTTCGTAATGGGGTGTTGGGATTATGTACCAAAATGCTAATATCTCTCTCCTCTCTCCTCTCTCTCTCTCTCTCTCTCTCTCTCTCTCTCTCTCTCTCTCTGTCTCTCTATTTTCTCTACAATATATATATATATATATATATATATATATATATATATATATATATATAATATATATATATATATATATATATATTAAACATCATATACATATGTATCAAATATAAATATGTATATATTTATAGAATTTATCATACACACATTATAATAAAGTAATATACCGATATATATCACATACGTATATGTATTACAATGCATATATATACACATATGTGTATATGATATACATAAATATTCATGCCCGCCTGACCCAATGAAAACTTAACGTAGAGAAAATAACCGTAAGACGAATTCTGCGCAAAAATACTGCGCGCGTCTGTTAAAGTCTTTTTTCAATATGTCCTGCGATAGTCGTCTCGAAAATTGATCTCCCTGATGGGAAAAACCTTTTGAGCGATTTCGATAGGTGAGATACGCTTGTTTATTGGACTTGCTCTGCTTTGCCTCTGCTCTGCTCTGTCCTCCTCATCGGCGATATCACTTGCATAAGGTTTCAAGAGGAATATTAAAAAGGTTCTGAGAAAAGGGCATCTTAAGTCGTTTTGTATATTTAAATTGTGAGTCTGTTCTCACACACACACTCACACACACACACACACACACACACAGAGAGAGAGAGAGAGAGAGAGAGAGAGAGAGAGATACTAGATTTTGTAATTCAACTAAAATGGGTGATCCAATGGGACACCAATTTAGTTTTCCTTAACGTCACTGTTGAAGACAAGCAAGACCTAAGCGCGCCGTGAAGTTTATGTATAATTGTCAGAAAGCATCATATTCCTGAAGAAGGAGTAGTTATTTCGAGAGGAGAGAGAGAGACAGAGGAGATGAGAGAGAGACTGGAGAGGAGAGAGATAGAATTTGCACACGCTACCTTCTTATGAATGTTCCCAGCGAAAACTAGTTTGCATTAAGCGCTGTTCATCTCAAGAAAATAAATAAATAAATAAAAAATAATACAATAAACTTTTTAAAAAATGTATTTCTCAAAGTTGCTATATCCTGTCAAACGAAGGAATTATTGAACATGCGGCAGACGCAGTTATGCAATGTTCTTGCTACCCTCTTAAACGCGGCATAAAAAAATAACATAAACACCAAAGAATATATAGCTGGAAAGGTCAAAAAGTATTATACTCAAGCTATGGCATTGCAAAGCGGATTAGAAGGAAATAGTACGAGGATTTGGAATGAATGTGCAGATTTGACGATTATCCCGGTTTTTTTTCTATGCCAAGTTCTGTGTTCGTGGTATTTCCATACCCAGCGGTTTACCAAGAGTCTTCATCCTGGGCAGTGACGTTGGGGATTTGCAGAATTCAACGTAACTGGAATGCATCTGAATGTATGCAATGGATAAACAAGTATTAAAAATGGGGAGAATGAAGAACCTTGAGAGTCGATGTAAAACATTTTAAGTCGTATCAAAATTTAAGATAATGGTTTTAGAGGAGGAGGAGGAGGAGGCGACATAGATAATATGACCCAACTCGAAAACACGTCCTCGAGGGAGCAAAGTTCACGTCATAAGATTCATGCTCCAATGGCCGAGGACTCCAAGACCCGCGGGTTGCGTCAAATTTCGTCCTCGAGGCTCGATAACCCTATTAGTCGTGTCATGAGATCAATCTTAAGTATGAGAGGTTTTCGAAGAAGTTTGAGAGAGATGAGAGAGAGAGAGAAGGAGAGCGAGAGTAGAGATGAGAGGCGATGGAGATGAGAGAGAGAGAGAGAGAGAGAGAGATTTCACACCTATTAAACGGTTTATTCACCCCAGTTTGGTGATTATTATCTTGTCGATGCTCCCGTTTCAACAAATGTATATACTCTCTCTCTCTCTCTCCTCTTCTCTCTCTCTCTCTCTCTCTCTCTCTCTCTCTCTCTCTCTCCTTTTCTCTAAATATAGCACCACTTCCACATAATTGAAAGGCAG
>NC_087204.1:17907734-17914001 GCF_015104395.2 Macrobrachium nipponense | reverse complement strand
TAGCTACACATATACATACATACAGAGAGAGAAAGAGAGAGAGAGAGAGAGAGAGAGAGAGAGAGAGAGAGAGAGAGAGAGAGAGAGAGAGAGGTTAATTAAATATTTAGTATGTGAGACTAGGTTGTCTATTACCGAATTAAGCCGTCTAGGAATACTGTCAACCAGTCTACTGCAAATATTTTCCCCACGCATTGACTCCCACACTGACAAGCAATGGCTTATGATGGCTTGTTACTGTTCAGAACGGAGCCATCCCATTCCTTTCTCATAATGGCCCATAAATTTTCAATGGGATTGAGATCCGGAGATTTTGCAGGCCAGTCGATCCGAATAACTTCTGGATGCTGCTGTAACCACTTTCTACTGGCATGCTATTATGAACAGAGGAGTTGTCCATTGCCAAGAATATGGGCAACGGTTCCGGAATCAGTAGCATCCTAACAGATGGAATCAGCACCTCGTCAAGAATGTCAACATACTGCCTGCCATTTAATCGCTCATGGATTGGCACTAAAGCACCTGGTCCGCAAGACGCCATCCAACCCAAAGGCCAGCGGTTATCCTCCCACTTCGTCGATTTGGTTCTACATATTTATCCTCAAATCTGAAAAAAATAGAGAGAAGGATTTAGAGAAAATATAAATTTACAGATATTCGGAGAGAAACAATGACAGTGGGCTTACTTTTAAATATAAAAGAAAACTGTTTTAACTGCAGTTCTTCCTCTCATCAATAGATCTTATGGATTAGAAAAAAAGAACTGGCGCTTTTATTAAGCCATACTTTCAGTAATATTGCTATAACACCGAACTTTTAACTTTTAAGACTTGAAGTGCATTGTTAAGAAAACACTATAAGGTTATTCTATAAAACTATGTATATATATATATATATATATATATATATATATATATATATATATATATATATATATATATATATATATACAGTTCTTTAATATGCATTTAACCAAAACTTATTTAAATATTAGAAACAGCTACGTCAGTTGTATTTTCTGCCAGACTTAGTTTTACAGTGAAATAATTAAAAGAAATCTTTGGTTGTAGGCCTAATATAGTATATATTATGAATTCGGAAAAGAGGCATAAGGAAAGTTGTTGTCATAGCATAGTAACCTTAAACGACTTTTAAGTCAGTGCAATGTGTATTCAAACATTCACGAGACTCGAAGGAAAGCTAGCACGAACTTCCTCTGCGACTGGTTTCCCGCCAAGCAACACTTCGAAGCGCAGGCGGTCGAAGCGGAGGCGGGATTTTATAGACATTTAAACTGCCTTCCTCAGTAATGACAATTCCCAACTCCCACCCTAGGTCAGATTAATTTATATCTTCTCTTGCATTATTTCTCCCTGATTACATCGTAACTTCCATTAAAGATATTTGTCAGCAGGTTTAAAAACCAGTGTAAGAGGAATTACTATTCATTAAAGCTTTAGCATATATACAGACTAGGCCTATAATACAAAGTATATCACACCTAGGCTACCACGTAAAAATATAAGGCAAAATAAGTAAATGATCATTACCATGGTTTTTCCTGGACGCCAGCAGTGCAGTCTTCCCTGTTGGTCGTTGCAAAAAGTCTTCTCGTCACAAAATATAACAGTTTCCCAAAACTGCTCGCTCTTGGACAGATATTCAAGCGCAAACCCGAGACGATGGTCCATATGCGTCTGTGTAAGTAGAGGCTTGAGCGAGGTTTTTTTTTTATTCCTACATAGAAGACCAGCTTCTCGAAACCGACGTCTTACAGTGTCAACTGATGTTTGTATATTTTGTTTCTCGTTTCACTGAAAATGATGACGAAAACGGGTGTTTGGTTATAAAGTTAATTAACACTTCGTCTTCTTCTGCGGTTGTGCAGCGGGGTCTCCCAGATCTAGGGTGGCTTTTCAATCCTTCTCCGTCGTTGTATCGTTTTAGCCATCTATACACAGTTGTCTTGTTGATATTAAGACGATTAGCTATGTCTTTTTTTGAAAATCTGGCGAGATGCAGCTCAACTATAGCTCTCCTTGTTGAGGGTGACGTTTCCGGTCGCTGTCGGGTTGCTCCAACCATGTTTGGCAAATGACCACAGTTGACGTAATGTTAGGCCACGCCCACAACTACATCTCCGTTACGTTCATTACATTAAATAAATTACTATGATGGCTAACATGTAAAATTCGTTTAATATTTACGTCTTTTTCATATTTACCATGATTAAAAACTAAGGTGTTAATGTTTTTTTCTAATGACCTAGCTATATTTTTGATAAAAAATATATAACATTATACTATAAAACCATGCTAAATGAACTGTATCTTTTTATGACGCGAAGTTCCAAAATGTTTCGCCGTTGCAATTCAGTGTCATTAGAAAGGTGTGAAGAAGGTAAGATGTTGCCAGTTAGTCACTTTTTGAACGAAAATCACTGAAATCGGGTCACTCGAGTTTTGCTGCATACTGTACTACATTAAAACACACTGTTCAAAGAGTTATGATTCCAGGACTCTGGGAATATCACTGGGTTTAATATTTGTTTATTTTTAGGTAGCAATATCATCCGTATGTTGACCATGGCACTATAGTATTATTATTATAATTATTATTATTACTTCAGTAGACGAAACCTATTCACATATAAAAAGCACATAAGACCCATTAACTTGAAATTCAAACTTCCAAAGAACATTGGTTCCAACCTCCAACAGCAGACCACACACTGCAACAGTAACTGGCCATGATACAAAGCCAGTGATTTTTCTTAGCCCTGGCTGAGGCGCGAACCCTCGACGTCTGAGTGGAACACCGCACGATCTTGGCTAACTTTAACCTTAAATAAAATCTAAACTACTGAAGCTAGGGGTTGCAATTTAGTACGTTTGATGATTGGGGGGTGGATGATCAACAAACCAATTTGAAGCCCTCTAGCCCCAGTAGTTTTTAAGATCTGAGGGCGGACAGACAAAGTGCGGACGGACGGACGAATAGCCATCTCAGTAGTTTTCTTTTACAGAAAACTAAAAACCATTAAAACAAAAGTGACATATTTGAATGGTTCCTTGAACAACCTCTTGGTTAATGGAAGCGAGTGAGGAAACAACTCTTTGATGTACATTTATAAAGTTTAGCAATTGAAAAAATAAATAAATAAACTAAATAAATACAATAACTAAAATAAACTAAATAATAAAATAAATAGCAGGATGCCAAATGCAAAACCTTTACCTCAGGTGGAGGATGAGGAATTGAGAAAAGAATATCCTGTCCTCCCTCCTTCGTTTCCAGGAGAGTCCAGGCAAGGTCAGGTTGTGACTCCAATAAACTTTTTTTTCACATTTTGAAATGGAGGGACACAATTCGATTGTATTTCTCTCTGGGAACAAATTTCCTGCCTGAAGGTTTTTTTTTCCTCTCTCTCTCTCTCTCTCTCTCTCTCTCACACACACACACACACACACACACACACACACACACATTTTTACTATTTTAAATAAGCTCTGCAGATGAAGCACTCCTGGAAAAATGCTTTAATTGTGACGTGAACGACTTTAGAATATAATAATTATAATAAAATGCATCGTTCACACGAAGAATTTTCTTTGTCTAAGTTATTCATGCTTTCATCTTATTGAAAAAATTCATTAGTGAACAGAAAACGTAGTCATATCCCACCCAATCGAGGGAGTTGAATTTATTTTCATGAATTTACGTAAAATGTTTACGAATTTAATGGCAAGTAGTTGGTGGTAGTATGGAAAGTTGGAGGTGTTATCGTATATGCATGGTGTAATGAAACTTCACAATAAGACATATCAGAGGCTTTTTTGTAGTGACGATTATGTCACAGGATCTAATTATACCGTTTGAATAATAATACAATAATAATATGTTTTATAACAAAAATTAGGAAAATAGATGAGAAACTATAAAATAAATGCAGCTGAGGCAGCAATAACTTTTAATAAAGCATTTTTAAAGAGGGTTTACTACCAGAATAATAATAATAATAATAATATAATTATTATTGTCATTATTATTATTATATTAGGTCAACTAATATATTACTCTTACCGCTCGATATAAATCTTCATAAAAAAAACACACACATTCATTGCCCATTATCTTGACTTCAGTCGTATTCTGGATGAGTGTCAGTCTTGTTCAGTTCCTCTGCAAATCAAATGATGAATCCTGCTTAACCGAGTTATGATGAAGGAGGTTTAACTCACTTGTTTCACTGACGTTTCCTTATTCACCTTTTTTTTTTTTTACGACATAAGATGATCGTGTATTCCACAAGCAGGACATATTGTTTTCCCTAAAATATTTCTTCGTTCTATGTAAGCTCTTTCATCAAAAACATTTTTTATAATACGTACAAAATCTGTTATTTCAACAAAACGTCTTGTTATATTTAAGCAACGAATCTATTGAACGACTTTTTTGAAGACTTGTCATAATGTTAGCGATTGCATTTTGGCAAAGGAGTGACATTTTAATCCTGTGTAATTACTAAATGAGGAATTATAGAAGAATGACCGACCGCCTTTTTGGCTCGGCAATAATTCAATTGTGTACATGTAAAATTATTATGTTTAAATGACAAATTACATTGAACTCGCGCTGTAGGGGGTTAGTGACGTCAGTGCACCTGATGCGGTGCACTGTAGGCATTACTTAAGAGTCTTTGCAGCCTACCGTCATTCTGGAAATTTATACTTCTGACAAGGCAATTTTATATATCAGAATTTGTAATTTAGTCATCTGATATCGTAAAGAATGGCAAGTAATTAAGTCTCCCAGATGGCCACAACTTTATGAAGGAGAAATATACATTTTCATAAACGATTTTACGAACCTCCCGATGCCCTGTGTCGCCAGAGACTCCTTTACAGACATCTCTTAAAAACTGTCGTAAAAATTTTTTACGGTAATGGAGACCATTCCTCTGCACCATTACATCTGTAATGACTTTGCTTGATTCATTGACTAAGGCGATTGTCTTGTTACCGTCTTTTACAACCAGGAACTTGAGTTATCTCTCCAAAGTAAATATTTTATTATTTTTTTTGCTGAATGCGTTGCTGCCTCCCTCTATATGGTACGTCTAGAAACTGAGATTGCTTTGAAACTTTTACCAATGATGTAAGAAAACGTCTGTATTATGGAAAAAGTATTTTCTGAGCCACTAATAAATATATCAATTGTCTTGTGGTTGACCGTAACACGTTCAGCACATCGGCGTACTTGTTATATGACGCAGATGTGGATCTAAATGTATGAAAATTGCTTTTATGCATACAATCCCTACCCCACCCGCCAACCTCTCTCTCTCTCTCTCTCTCTCTCTCTCTCTCGTTTTTTATTTATATTTTTTTAACCAAATACTTTATACATAAAACCATTACCCACAACACCCCTCACCCACCCTGCCTCTCTCTCTCTCTCTTTTTTTTATTATTATTACTATTTTATAAGCTTTTAATTAATTTTTATTTTACTCTATTACTTTATTTGAATTTTTAATTTTTATTATTTTATTATTATTATTATTATTAATTAATTATTTAGTTTTCATTTCAAAGTAAGCGGGAGAAACCGAGAACTTTCCCCCGGTTAGTAGTAGATGCTTCTTTAAAAAAAAGAGAGAAAAAAAGACAGTAAATTAGCGTCCCAAGCGTCTTACATTCCTCTTTTACTGAAAGCAATCATATTATCTATAATAATTCTCAGGCTAATAACAAGAGAGAAGAGAGGCTTGTTATTTCGAATTCTTACAGGAATCATTATTGATTTTTTTATGTTGCTTTTGTTAGTAAATTTTCTGCAGTTGCCTTTCTTTTCCGTCAGGGTAAAATTCATCTGTAACAAAACTCCTTATTACAAAATACGAGTACGCTTTTAAAAACAAATTATTATTATTATTATTATTATTATTATTATTATTATTATTATTATATTATTATTATTATTAGTTATTATTATTATTATTCAATAGATGAAACCTATTCTCGTGGAACAAAGCACACCAATGGGCCCCACTGACTTGAAATTCTTTAATCTTCCAGAGATTGTTGGTTTAAACCTTCCACCGCCGACCCCACACTGCGGCAGTAACTGATCATGATACAGAGCCAGTGATTTTTTCGTCGACCAAGGGGACACGTGAACACCTCCACCCCCCACCCACCGACCCCCAGACCCCGCGACATTGAGAGCATACCACGACGTTAGCCACCATACCACCCAATACAC
>NC_087204.1:17875234-17905234 GCF_015104395.2 Macrobrachium nipponense | reverse complement strand
ATTTAAGAATAGTGTTTTTTTTTTTTTTTTTTTTTTTTTTTTGTTTTTTTTTTTTTTTTTTACCTGGATTTCCAAATCAAAATCATTGACATAAATTGTCGTGATTGGAATTAAACGTTTTTTATCGAGGACCCACCGAGATACGGATCATAATGGACGAGAGAAACGTTACACTTTCAAACGTACCTACTCTCAATTTTCCTTTCCAGTGCTGAATGACCTCATAGGTCCCAGGGCTTCGGTCTGTCGCATGCAATTCGAGTAGAGTATCTTCCATACTCACAGTAGCAGGCATTATGTAAAATTGGCGTAACTTTATGGTAAAGAAGTCTATCGCCATAATATGAAAGTCCTTCTCTTCCAGAGTGAAGAGAGATGATGGGGGGGGGAGGGTTGGGGGGGGGGCGGTGATCTTGACCTGGAAAGCTCCTTTGAGTCTTTCCAGAGAATCTCTGGAGTGTTGACACAGAATGTCATCCCGGAGAATTTCCTGGAAACCGAATGGAAGCTTCGCCATTCAGGTCCTTTTGTGATGTAGTTGCCAATCTTGACATTTTCCTGAGCTTAGATGTTGAGACGTTAGAATTTTTCGTGCAATGGGTATCTCCATGAAGATTCAGAGAAAATTTATTATTGAAATGTACTCCATATGCGTAAAGTCTAACCTGTGTGTGTGAAGAGAGAGGAGAGCGAGAGAGAGAGAATCGACTCTAGTTGGGCTGTGCGAATACTCGATTATTGTTTTCATAAGTTATAAATTTCTTCGGACATTTGCCATTTCTGAGCTCGCTCAATGCTCTTATATTTTGTAAGACCGTCTCTAGGGTCACAGTAGAGTCGTTTGTTGTTTTGTGTGTATTTGCAGTACTTACTTATATTTATTAATTGTTATGGTTTAGCTTATTGCTAATTGATGATTGTTACAAATTATTAATGTATTTACAATACTTTCTTATGCTTATTAATTGTTGAAAATATTTATATTTATTGCTAATTAATGATTATTACACGTCATTTTAATTTTCGTTGGTGAAACAACAGGCTATTTGAACATAGATTTTATCACGCGCTCCCTGAGTAAGATGGAGATCGGATCACACCTTGTTTTCACAATTCATTTATATCAAATGACGCTCTCATTTAAACACGGTGCTAGACGACTACCTCGAAGTACATAAGGGCTGTAACTAGACGAAACTAATTTAGTTCATCATCTGGTATCTGTCATTAAAACCGTTTATTAACGTTTTATGTGATCAGAAATTATTCCCTTTTCATCGTCTCAGTTCCGTTTTTCCCATTTGATTATTCCTTTTTATTCCCAGTTGCTGAACCAGTAAAACTAGAAAGAAAACCATATGTAATCCAAGTACAAAGGAAGACCTTTAAACATACAGTTGGTAGCCTGAGTTCGCTTCCCCGCTGCCCCCATACGGAATCAGAGTAATTTACTTCTGTGATTAGAAATTCATAGATAGAATGTGGTTCGGATCCCACAATAAGCTGTAGGTCCCGTTGATAAGTAACCATTTGGTTCCTAGCCACGTAAATAAAAATCTAATCCTTCGGGCTAGCCCTAGGAGAGCTGTTAATCAGCTCATGTGTCTGGTTTAACTAAGAGGTACTTAACTTAAAGTTCGGTAACTTGCGAGTTCACGATGTATGTAAAACCGTGGTTACCTCCACCGTATTTTTCGTATTTTTAGCTTTTTCCCAAGAGCATGCAGTCCCTAGACGGCTGTTATTAAACTAAAAACACATGCAGTTTTGAAGATATGTAGTAACATTAAACATTATACGGTGGATTTTCTTTTTATCGAGGAATACGATATTATTGTCAAATTAAGATTTGAATGACCGTCATATCTGAAAAGGAAAACCAGCTAATGATGGACATTAATAGACCTCTTCGCTTCGTCTTTCTCGTTCGTTTCACGAGCAAATACCTAATATACTCTTTTTTTTTTTTCCCTCGAGTCCATTGAACCTCACCTGCCACGAGAGTCTCATGAATATTTGTGATATAGATGAGAGACCTCAATTGCAGCCGCCGTATGGCAACTCATCTTTGGAAAAATTGCATATTTACCTCATTGATATTCATCTACGCTCATCAAGGGAAGACCTCGGATATTCCAGGGAAGACCTTGAATATACCAGGGTAGACCTTGAATATATTGTTTGGCTTACTCGATATTCCGCGCGGAAAGAATTCCATTCTGTTTTGGAGTTTTGTATATACGTAGTGGAGTTTTTTGCCTTCGGTGTTTTTAGTCAATGTAGAAGAATAAAGTCCGTTGCTTTAATTGATACGATTACCAGAACTTAGTTGTATGTATTAGACACGATCAATCTCGAGCTTTATGTTTACCATAAAGCTTACGACTGGTAGGACTTAAGAGGGAATTAGTAGGACATATACATTTTTGAGTTATAGATATTAAAGATAATAATATGCTTACTGTGGTTACTACATATAAAGATTCTAATTTTGGCAGTTATCTTTTTCTGTGAACGATACAGGTCAGAGTAGTTAATTATATTTTGAGACACCCTTGTAATATTTGAACTTCACTGTATGGAAGACCTGATTTTTTTTTTATCTAAACCATTCCTGAAATCACAACCTTCGCCGATATGGACTTATGGACGACTTCCAATAAGCAAAGGAATAAAATAAAAAAAAAAAACATACAAAGTATAGATAACATCGTAAAACAAAAAATGTTTATTTACGTCTAATGTTACTGTTTAGTTTACCAACTATGAAAGAGTTGAATTTTGCGAGATTATCTGATGACTCGTGTATATTATATATATATATATATATATATATATATATATATATATATATATATATATATATATATATATATATATATATATATATATATATATATATATATATATATATATATATTATATATATATATATATGTATATATATATATATAATATATATATATATATATATATATATATATATATATATATATATATATATATATATGTGTGTGTGTGTGTGTGTGTGTGTGTGTGTATGTATGTCATTTTAAAAGATGTTCTCTGTCGGGCAAACAAAATATCCTCCTTTTTTGCAAAAGCACATCTCCCAATTCCTTCTTCCTCTTGGTCGTTTCATCTTCCAAGTTTTCTTAATTTTTTCCGTTGTTTCATCTAGACTTACATTAACGGGTTTTTTTCCAGTGACTCATATATTTAGCAAATGCTCTCCTGGGGAATTTACATTGCACGAAGAATAAAAATAGAGAGAGAGAGATAGAGAGAGAGAGACCGGTCTTTTAGCAACAGACGTAGCTTCCTTTTAGACTAGGTTTTTTATTTATTTTTTTTTATCCCTTCGTTTGGGTTAGGAAACCACGATGTTGCTGTTTTGCATTTGTTCAACTTGCATCTTGCACTCGTTAAAATTGCTGGAAAAGAATTCTCGTTTTAAATTTTGTAAATTTCATTATGTTCTTTAGTTTTTTTTTTTATGAGATGGTTTTTCCCCATATCCTAACTGAGTGAAACTATTTGTGTTTTCATGTTTTAGGTAAATGTAGCATACAAGAAACTCTCTCTCTCTCTCTCTCTCTCTCTCTCTCTCTCTCTCTCTCTCTCTCTCTTATTGTTTTACAAGTCAAATGGGAAGGAAACCGCCCGATTCATGACCACAATGTATTGAGTGGGCTGACAATAATGTACAGTAACCTATGATATTATTTACTATTGTGTATGATAATATCTCTCTCTCTCTCTCTCTCTCTCTCTCTCTCCTTCTCTCTCTCTCTCTCTCTCTCATAACGTATAATTAGCAGGGGGGGGCGTGTCTTATCACTTGATGATTTCCTGGGATGATCTAGGGGATCCTTATGACGAAGGACTTATCTTATTCAGGACTCTCTCTCTCTCTCTCTCTCTCTCTCTCTCTCTCTCAGGAAGTATTATTAGCAGGAGACGTATCTTATCACTGGATAACTTCCTGGTATGAATCCAGTGGATCCTTATGACGAAGGACTTCCCACTCTCTCGTGCTAATTGCTTCCTTCAGCCTTTCCGTCGCGCTCAGCATCCTGTACATTTTCTTCCTGCTAAGGATGTCATAGCGAAGGACGGTAATCTCCGTTGCTTTTTTATTTTTTTTTTTTTTTTGGGGGGGGGGTGGGGGGGAGGGGCCCGCTAGGAAGGCCCTATGAAGAAGCCTAAAAAAATGTCTGAAAAAGGCGTTTCGCGTTGAGTTAAAGTCACAAGAATTTTAGGATAGGATATTTACGATTTATCGGAATGAAAATGTAAAAAATAAATAACGTGCATGTTAAATAGTACAGAGCAATTATTTTTGATAAAATATAGCGTATTTATTTTAATATTCGTTAGCGAAACAACGCTCTATTTGACCGTAGATTTTAACACGCTCCAGAGCAAAACTGGCGGTCGGATCACGCTTGTTTTTGTTTTTGTTTCACATCATTCTGCGTTGACAACCGGTGTCAGATGTAGAAGTCACAATGGAACATTTATGTTAAGTTTAAGACTGGGCGTAAGTCAACGAATGAATAATTGTTAAAATAGAAGAGCTTCCTTTGTATATCTTTCTATATCCAAAAGGAAGCAGATGAACATCGTTTCAAATAAAACTTAAATATTGATCACTGCAAACGGTATATATTGTCTGATTGATTATTCAACGGTTTTAATCAGATTTACGTCGCAAATATGGCTGTGCATCGCTGCTTCTCTACGGTGCACTGTAGGCGTTATTTAAGGTCTCTGCAGCGTGCTTTCGGCCCCCTAGCTGCAACCACTTCATTCCTTTTACTGTACCTCCTTTCATATACTCTTTCTTCATCATGCTATTCACCCTCTCCTAACAATTGTTGCTTGAGGTCTTCCTCCTGTTACATCTTTCAAACCTGCCTGCTCTCAGTTTCCCTTCCAACGTTGAATGACCTCATAAGTCCAGCGCTTGGCCCAAATTTTAGATTCCATTGCAGAGGTTCATTGGAGACAAGTCCAGTTCACGTTTGAACACACACACGCACATGCAGACAAGCACTGCAACTTTTACTCTTTGCCATGACCTGACGCAAAATTTGAATATTGTCCAGTGTATAATGCTCTCTCTCTCTCTCTCTCTCTCCTCTCTCTCTCTCTCTCTCTCTCTCCACACTTGCACAGATACTCGCACTAATAATGGATTTTTTTATGCCAACATTCAGTCTGGAAGCTTCATCTGCAGTCTTATGATCTAATGGCTCACACTTCAAATCCGTTTTTCGTAACACTGTTGACTGGAAGTGACCCAACGCATTTTGAATGGTGGCATAAGGCCTGTCATTTTTGGAGACGTCTAGCGCGGGCGTCGCTTTTAACGGCTTAACGACAGTACTCCACTGCCGCATTAGGACCTGACTGCGGCAGGCATTAACTTGATATTCTCCGCCATTAGAATTGAATGCTGGTTTTCTTGAAGCATAGTTTTGAGGACCACAAGACTCGTCTCTCTCTCTCTCTCTTTCTCTCTCTTTTGGCCTCTGCTTTACGTTGCCTCCTTGGTATGTGACGAAATACCTGCCCAGTGTTTTTTGAGAACGCACTGTCTCACAAACAAAGCCGCTTGTGAATATCCATTCGTCAGGATAACTGTTGCTGTAAGGCGTACACACACCTCCATTGGTGTTCTCACTGATATGATCTAGTTAATCGGTCCTTAATCCGAGTTATTGTTTACCTAACGTTTTTTTTAGGTATTTGTATGAAACTGATTAAAAAGTAAATAAAATCAGCCGGAAGCTCTTTCGGACAACTGTTTGTCTAATTCCAGACCAATTCGGTCCATGGATTCTGTATACAAAGTATTCTTCCAGCGGGTCATACGTTTTCCATTAGAACTTATTTTTTCTAAGTTTTCCTTCGATGTGATTACGCAGGTTGGACTGGGAGAAAAATCTTGGAAAATTCCGACAGGACCATGATCTTCCAGCCAATCACAGGTAGCGCATGTGCTCCAGAATGGTTTATTTTCCAGGTTAGATATTCCAGAACTGCTTTGGAATAGGTTTTCTAGGTAAGCATGAGCTAGTTAGACATATAGATTCAAAGGGCCAAAGTCGTTACTGTTTCATTCGTATTGATCTGCATACTCTAGAGAGAGAGAGAGAGATATAATAATTTTCAAATTTTCCATTCGTTTGCATGCTCTCTCTCTCTCTCTCTCTCGTCTCTCTCTTCTTCTCTCTCCTCCTCACTCACAATCCTCATCTCTGCTCTTCAACATTGTCATCTTGACTGACTCCTCCACAATTACCAGCCATACATATGCTGAATTAGCTTTAACAGAGAGAGTGAATGGTAATTTTTCTTAAAGAATCACATTTTACGATGATTTTGGATAAGTGTAAAGAAAGCTACTGTGCAGGCCCTCATGATGGGTGTGAGTTCTATAAATGTAGTTCACGAGAGTATATGACGTCATTGTCCTTATAGGAAATCTGTGTGAGCCACTTATATCTGATTTGAAGATTTTAGTTGGAACTATACTAGGCAACTCCTATAAATGGAGTAGCTATGAGAGCATTGTATTATATATATATCTATATATATATATATATATTATAGATATATATATATATATATATAGATATATAATATATATATGTGTGTGTGTGTGTGTGTGTGTGTGTGTGTGTGTGTGTGTATACATATATATGCATACACACAAACATATATATATGTATATATATATATATATATATATATATATATATATATATATATATATATATATATATATATATATTATACACTAAACGGATATAATCAGTTTTTAGCTATATAATGTTCAAAATTTTCGAGAAAAAAAACACTGAATTGAATAGCTTCTATCATTTGCAACAGGCTAACCATCCCAGCAGTTCATGTTATTTACCGAATCCAGAGGGCTAATTGAGTGGTTCAGTTGCATGGGTTCACGAGAGAGGGAGTTACTGAGGGCTGCAACTTCTGATTACCCATTCAAGTGCAGTTGCTAAAATTCGCCTACCGAATTCGTCTTCCTAATGGCATTAGTTTTCGAAGCCATTTGCAATACTAATATTGCAGTTACCTGGGGCTCATTAGGGGTGCGTTTTTCAATGCGTTTTCGTTTCTGTTAGTAGATTTTCTTTAGCAGTTAAAGTGGATGGTTTTTGAAGGTACATACTTCAAGTACACATATACATACATACATACATACATACATACATACATACATACATACATACGTAAAGACAATATATCTGTATAGTTTCAATGAAATCTGGTAGTAATTATATTAATGCACAGAACTATTGTGTAAGTTATATGTATATATATATATATATATATATATATATATATATATATATAGATATATATATATATATATATATTTATAGTATATATAGTATATATATATGTGTGTGTGTGTGTGTGTGTGTGTGTATGTGTGTTTGTGTGAGAGCGCATACATGTATCTATGCAAAATATACGGCCATATACTTGTTGTAACTAATACCAAATACCCGACTTGTATGTGCCACGATTTACTTTTACCGTTGACAATGTTGATGCAGAATATATTTACAGCAAAAGAAAAAAAAAATGAAATTCATCTTAGATCTGAATCAAACCTGTTCCCTGTCTTATACCTGCCCCTTGCAATATATAGTACATCCGGGAATGAACGAGAGATGACCTTTAGAATATACCTTTTATAATAAAATAAAAACGGCTCATGGCAAATTCTTTTGGAAATCAGGAAACTAAATCTGGAACTTGGCAAAAAGACGTCCCAAACGGGGGAAGTTTCGAAAAGCCCCCTAAATAAGTTGTTTAGGACACCGGAAGCTTACGAATTCCCTGTGTCCGTCTTTCGACAGGAGAGCTTACCAAGCGCTATGCCCTCTCTCTCTCTCTCTCTCTCTCTCTCTCTCTCTCTGTATGTGTGGAAAGTTAAACAGGGAAAGTATAGCATGCGAGAAGCTATATAAATTAGCCTTATCTTCTTTCTGATTGAAATTACTTATGCTTTTCACATTATTATTATTACTATTATTATTATTATTTTTTTTTTTTTTTTACTCTATCACAGTTCCTCCAATTCTACTGGGTGGTATTTATAGTGTGGGGGTCCGGGTTGCATCCTGCCTCCTTAGGAGTCCATCACTTTTCTTACTATGTGCGCCCTTTCTAGGATCACACTCTTCTGCATGAGTCCTGGAGCTACTTCAGCCTCTAGTTTTTTCTAGATTTCTTTTCAGGGATCTTGGGATCGTGCCTAGTGTTCCTATGATTATGGGTACGATTTCCACTGCATATCCCATATCCTTCTTATTTCTATTTTCAGATCTTGATACTTATCCATTTTTTGTTTTTTCCCTCCTCTTTCTACTTCAACTCTGGTGTCCCATGGTATTGCGATATCAATTATTATTATTTTATTATTATTATATTATTATTATTATTATTATTATTATTATTTATTATTATTATTATTATTATTATTATTATCGTGTCGTTCTAATTCACCCCCGAACAATATCCACTTTATTTGTTTCATTCATAAATTGCTCATTGTACTATATGCTATATCTCTAAAGTGCTTCGATTCGCTGCGAATGCTTATGGTGTTTTCCAGGTTGATCCAGGCAATTTGGTTAATTATTTTGTCGTAGCGAATAACAACAACGCCCTCGTAACTATAATTAGGGAGTACTGTGATCGGAAACGCGCGAGTAAATGTTTAACGAGAATGATTAACAACACGAGGCCAAATTGGGTCAGGATTTTTTGTCCGAGGCATCACTGGAAGGAATTCAATTCTCTCCGAATTTAGCCCAAATCGGCAAACACTAAAACTAAACCGGTATTTGCATCACCCAAGTGTACGTTTGTTATTCATCACCGGTGTTGCTAAATTGTTGCCCAACTTTATATTTTATTATGAAGTTAAAGTCTTTCTTGGTGTTAATTCACCTTCTTAACATTTGTCTAAATGGAAATACTATTCTTTACAAGTTCTTGTGACTTCTGAGATAGCTAACGATTAAGCAGGGCGTTAAGTGAATGCTCGTTATTAATTTCCGTTTTGAATTCTAAATAACTGTAGGCAATAGCATTCATGTATATGGATGTTTTAATTGTATTCCGCATAATGATAAGCTAAATACGGTTCGGTTGGGTTAGTTGCAAACGCCATTAAACACAAGGCGTAGGTACATTTACTTTAAATGAGCTTTATTAATGGTAAAACCCTATTCATTTTGCCTTCTTCTACATCTTAAGATAGATAATGGTATGTGGTCGTCCTCACCATAAGCTTTTGATGATAAAAATGCAAATACATGGAAGTAATTTAAATATAGTTGTGAGACAAGTTTGCCTATGTATAAACTTCATGGGTCCCTGGTCGGGATAAGTGGTAGCAACTGGACTAAAGCGTTTTAGACCATTGGCTTTTAATGATAATAATACAAAATACATGGAAAAATGGAAATAATATTTGTGAGACAATTTTGTCTTTGTATAACTGCATGGGTCCCAGGTTGGTATAAGAGGTAGTAACTGGCCTAAAGCGTTTTCGGCCATCAATGCCCAAACACTTCGGGATAACCGGTAGCAACTTTCCAAAACCGATTTTGACCATCGATGCCCCAAACACTTGCATAACATATATTGCAAGCTTCCCACTTGATGAGAAATGGCAAAACTAGTAAATCAAGCGGCAGAGGCTGCTACTTGCACAGTATTCACTATCACATTCCCATTCTACAAAAGACTGCCGGATTACCTTTTCTGAAGGTTGTGTATCTTTTTCTCCTCACAACCGTAGCCCTTCCCGTAAGTTAGTCCCTACTGGTCTTTTTGACTATTATGGCTGAAGTTTTCCTCATTCGACGATTCCGTTTGGCACATTTCTCTTCTTACTGACGCAACCGGACATGGAATTTTTACGAGGTAGGAACTTATACCGGAAAAAAAAAAAAAAAAAAAACGTCTTTCGCTGGCGATGACGTAGCAGTTCCTCGTGGAGCGTATCCGGTTCTCTATAGAAATGGATATTTATGTAGAGATATTTCAGAACTCGTAGCTTGCTATATATTCTTTCTGTATGTTACTGAAGAAAATGTCACAAGTAAACGGTGGGATGTTTTTCTTTATGTCGTAAAGATAAGTAGGTAGCTTAGTTTTCGCTTACTCGGGGAGTAAGCCCATAAACTACTTTGTTGTTGTTGTTTATAATTGTTTGGTTGGTAGGAAAGGTCTATTGGAAGAGCTTAAAAATCTCTGAAAAACTCGTTCTGGGTTTAATTAAAGACACAGGAATTTATGATTTATTTATTAGAATGAAATTGTAAAAAAATAAAACATATGGATCTTAAATATTACAGGACAATTATTTCTCAAAATATACAGCGTTTTTATTTCAATTTTCGTTGGTGAAACAATTCTCTATTTAACCGTAGATTTTAGCACGTTTTGCTTTACGTTAAAAGCTGGGAATATAATGTTGACAACTTTTGCGTGCGGGGAAAATCTGACGCGTCCAGTTCAAGGGTAAGCTGGAGGTTGGATCACGCCTTGCTTTTTTTTTTTGTCCTCGCTTCCTTATGTGAATTTTATATCCATCGAAAACGAGTCTGGATCTGCTTACTCTCTCTCTCTCTCTCTCAATAAAACTATCAATAAAACGACAACATGTAAAAAGATATGGTTTCTGAATTCCGATATAATATAGAAGTTTATATAACATACAGGCGTTTTGCTCACTGGCTGGTTGTTTATATATATATATATATATATATATATATATATATATATATATATATATATATATATATATACACACACACACACACACACACACACATATATATATATATATATATATATATATATATATATATATATATATATGTGTGTGTGTGGTGTGTGTGTGTATATATATATATATATATATATATATATATATATATATATATATATATATATATATATATATATATATATATATATGCTTAAAGAATCACTGTAGATGCACGTGACTTCATAAAATAAGCGAATACCACATGAAAAATAATAGTCAGAAATCCAAGCGCTTTTGTCTTTACTCAGACATCGTCAAGGAGTTACTAAAGTACAATTGGAGATAAAGGTCTCAGGTACAAAACAAGATCAAGAATACCAGATGGTTAATTGTCAAAAGGGTAAAAATTAAAAGAGATAATCCAGGATTATCGTATATCACACGGTCACAAACCTAACCGAAACTACAAAGTATCTTTACAGTCCAAAACATGTAAAACTGAATATATTAATGTTTGCTTATATTTATCTACAACTTTTTTTCATAATGAAAGCATCAAGTTTAAATAAACCAAGACTTAAGTTTAGAACATTTCTATTATTTGACTTGATGAAACAAGATTCAATGATATTCCTATTAACTGTGTCATTACATGGTATTAAGGCTCTTGCTTGACTCCAGTTAATAGGATGGTCTAAATCTCTCATATGTACGAATAATGCATTCGATATTTGCCCAGTTCTCACAGAATATTGATGTTGTTTGAGACGTTGTGAAAGAGATTTACCGGTCTGTCCGTAATAGACTTTATCACACTTTTTGCAAGGAATTTCATATATGCAGCCTGGAAGATCTTTAGGAGAATTTTTTATTATTAAACTCTTGACATTAATATTACTGAAAATAACATTTATGTTAAATAGCTTTAAAATTCTAGGAATATTTAAAAACCTTTCATCATTCGGGTAATTTTAGAATGTTATGCTGGTATCCAGGACTTATTCTTGTTAACAAACTATGTTCATGACCAAAGAATATATGGTCAGCAGAAATTGGCGACATGTTGACATTCTAAATTTACCAAAAATGTGTATTCAATCTTTACGGATTATGTAATGACTGTTCAAGCGCTCATTTGGTTGTTGTCTTCAAACCATTGCCTTTATACCTGTATGTTGCCTGTCGTGAATTTACGTAAATGATTCTATATCTTTCATATACTTTCATAAAGTTCAAAGTCTACGTACGTGAGACCGCAGACAAGTCGTGCATCTCACGATAACTATCGTGGACGTCAAAAGTGCGTTCGGTGGCAAGCACGAATAAGTTTCACTTCTTCCATTCCGTGTATTCCATCTCCGCAGGCCATAAATATTCAGAAGAGTCCATTTGCAACTTTATTCTCGTTGAATTCTCTCCTTCGGTGGACGGAAATGGAGTGGGTGATAGATCGCGAGTTTTTTTTTTTTGCATTCCCTTGGTTCAAACAGAATTCCCTTCTGTCGACTGGGATCTGGAGAGGTATATTGAACCGTACTTCATCTTTGTTTTTCGCTTATATCTGGGTGTGATTGTGACTGGCATGCAGTGATCGATATATGTATAGAATGTGGAGGATACATAATGCGAAAGAGGATAGCACACAGTGAGGAATGGGGCTAAAGTATAGTGGTTCTCAACCTGGGGTACCCGTTACGAAACCTTTATATTAAACCTGGGGGGTACGAAATGTGATAGCTAGTGCAATGGTGCTTTATATTTATCAGGAAAAAGTAAAACGTATATTTATTGTATCCTACTAGCTGACACTTCATTAAAAAAAAACATACCTTTGTTTAGTAACTGAATACATCTAATAATTTCTTAGCAAGGTTTGTATGTATAAATAATGTATGTATATGTGTATTACTGACTGGGTAAAAAAAAATATTTGTAGTGTACAAACAAAATGATAAAGAACATGCATTGAACTGCATTTATAAACACAAGAAAGTCATCTTTTGATCTATGCCTGCCTTGAATATCAAATGCAGTCACCGTCAAATCATAGACTCCTATTTCCGTCGTCTTATGGTTGTCGGTGTCCTGTGTATCCATTTACATTAACGCTTTGTTTGAACAACAGCACCAAAATTAATAATATTCCTTTGAGACATAATTGAGTTACGTATGATTTCATTGGATAATATCGCTGTAATGTAATCACGTGTTTTTTTGGAAAATGGTATCATCTGCTGAATTACCTGTCTGGCTTTCAAACTCACTCTGAATTTTGCGCATGCAAAATTGGCTGCTGGTTTAATTGCGTTTCCATACTAAATCCGATTTTCGTTTACAACTATTTCACTCGCGGTCAGCCCAACGCAAAAATGCAAAAGTAGGACAGTTCGACTTTCCTTTTCGTATATTGTCATTCTTAAAGAATTTTCACGGAAAATTTATTGAATGCAATTGAATATAACTTTAGATCCTTCTAAGTGTCACAATGCCTCCTAGGTATATTGTGCTTCGAGAAAGTTCTGATACCTAATAATAACTGATTTGTTAATCCCTTTTCTTCCATCTTACTTTCCACCCTCTCCTAACACTTGATTCATAGTGCAACTGCATGAGGTTTTCCTCCTATTAAACCTTTCAAACCTTTTAATGTCAATTTCCGTTTTAGCGCTGAATGACCTCATAGGTCCCAGCGCTTGGCAGTTGGCCTAAATTTTATATTCAATTCGACTAGTGTTAACTAAGATGTCTTTCAACTACTCAGCATTTTACAATCATTGTTGTTTTGTGATTTCTCAGTTTAAAAGAATATTCAGATATATATATTTTTTTTTTATCATTGTCAGACATTTTTTTCATAGGGAAATGTGCGTTCTATATAAACAACGTCCATAAAATGGCGCATCTAAGTTATTACTCAACCACTATCTTAGCTTGCTCACAAAACGACTTAATCAAACAAATTAGCAAAAAATAACTGCAAAGCATTTTTAAACATTATGTCAGACACACAAGGAAAGCGCATCTATGAAATTTTAAATCATAATTTCCTAAAAAAATTTCTGATCCTCTTGGTATTCCGTTATCCATTAAATTTTTGCTCGCCTCCAAAAAGATCTGGGAGTTTAATCAACGATAATTTTTTATTTAGTTATTTATCTTTTGGTAAGCTAACTTTCGTAACGAAAGCCGCTTTATCGTACCTCCACAGCATTCCTGTTTAAAATTTCGCGTTCGTTTTATTTTGAGTGTGATAAACCTTATAGCTAAGCAGTAACGTTTGTTACAGCACCAGTTGTTATCTGGTCTGGTCTAATCTCTGTGCAATGGGTTGTGTTACCATTTGTTAATTGCTTAATTATCCATTCCACTATAGCGTCCATTATCCACAAAGCATAGAATCTAAAGAAGAGTTTTATACTAGAAAATCATGTTTTCAATTCTCCATCTTGCAAATGGATCTTTACTCAAAAATCAGTATTTAATTCCTTATAATTTCCATTTCAGTTTAATGTAAAAGAAAACTACTAAGATGGCTTTGTCTGTCCGCCTTCAGATCTTAAAAACTACTGAGTCTTCGTTGACAAAAGACTTGTTTCCTTTGAATAAGTTTGGGAGAATCATTCAAAGGAAACAAGTCTTTTGTCAACAAAGACCCATTTGTTAATTTTTATATTATTAACTAGTATGTTTTTAAAAGATTTTATGTGTAGGACAGGCTCTGTTTTTCCCTCTCCTGATGCTGCCTCTGCCTTGCCTCTTCCAGTCCAGGTAACCGCTGCCCCGGGGGAGTCTGATAACGTGCCCTAATCTACGCCCTTGGATGAAGGACTTCATGTAATGTTGCAACAACCTGTACGAAGATCCAACAGGATTGCAGCCAGAAGGATTGATAGGGGAGAGGGTATCACCTAGTTATTGTTAAACTACCCTCTTTCTTCTCCTGGCCCATTAACGAGCTAATGACCGTTGTACAACGATCTTCAACGACTCTTGTTTTTTTAAATTTACCTTTGCACTTGTCGTAACTTTTTGTTCATTTGGACTGAAGATGAACCCAGGGAAGGGTTCGAAAGCTATCTGTAAAGTCTTCAAAATTATACACGGACTTTTTACCACTTTGTATTATTGTGGACCCTTTAGAACATTATATATACTCTCGTGATAGAGAGTTTTTTTCCCTCCTAAATTATTATTATTATTATTATTATTATTATTATATTATTATTATTATTATTATTATCATCATCTGCACGCTTTCAAAGAGGAATTGGAAAAAAATAGATACAGAATTTTTATTCCATCAGAATTGCCCAATAGGCATAAATATGGGTATTATTATTATTATTATTATTATTATTATTATTATTATATTATTATTATTATTATTATTATTATTATTAGTTTTTTTTAACGGAATCAGAGATCCTTGTCCGTCGCATCTGATGCAGTAAAGCCAGATATGACAATTGCAGTTGAACTCAATGAAGGTCCAGAACCATAAAAACTGAAGTTAAATCTAGATTGTCATGGCAAAAGAAAAAAAAAACCCTTTTAATTGCACTTAACGTAAGGTTAAATAAGGACATTGTTACCTTGTTCAAAAGATTAGGACCTGCTCGTTAGTCTGGATGATATTTTCGATGTTCGGTAGCAAAAATGAAGCTGGCATTCAGGTCCCAAGCTATTGCGACATTCGTCTATTTTCGAAATTTATATATATGTGAATTCGAATTCATCCTGTGACGATTTCTGCTAGCGAATACTTATCGGGGGAAATTTGCGTAAGTGGACGCTTTTTCTTTTTTTTCTTTCTTATTCGAACATACGACTTCATTATTATTGGTTAATTCGTTGACTGACGTTTTCGTCCATTTGCCAGCATGGCAATGAGGGGTCCTATAAAAAAAAAGAAAAAAACAAAACGTTACTGAATTCGTATCTACATATTTATGTATGTATGTATCTATGTATAAATGTGCATGTATGTATCAATCTATACTCACGAGTAAAGTGTGAATTTCTGCTCGACGTTATCCATAACAACAAACCTGGTTGGTGTGTGTGTGTGTTTATATATATATATATATATATATATATATATATATATATATATATATATATATATATATATGATATATGTATATGAATCACGGAAATGTGATATGACACACACACACACACACACACACATATATATATATATATATATATATATATATATATATATATATATATATATATATATGTGTGTGTGTGTGTGTATGTGTGTATGTGTGTGTGTATGTGTGTGTGTGTATATATATTTAATACTCACCATATGAAGTCCAAATTAATGGGAACCCAAAGAAAAAATAATTAGTTTAAGCTAATTGCCCGAATGCATGCTAACAAATAAAATTCGTTTGATGATCATATCGTCCCTGTTGGGAAAAAGTGTTATCGAAAAATTGCGATATCTAACCAGCATGCATAGTATATAATTTGTGAATTCGGTGAGTTTAATACTTTGCTTACATGGGAGCAGAATTTCAAATGAGGTCATTTGCTTTTTGACATTTTTGTCTTACGTTGGGAATAACAGCATTTGTCATTCTGGTGAAAAATTCGCATGATGGCCAATAACTGGTAGACGTTAAATGCTAAATATTTTTGTCAGGTTTATGATTTTCATTCGCTGTGAAAAATAAAAATGAATGATATATTGTTTTAAAACTCCCGTGAAATTAGGTCGAGTGTGGCATTACTAGTGTTTTTTTTTTTTTTTTTTTTTTTTTTTTTTTTTTTTGTTTTTTTTTTTTTTTTTTTTTTTTTTTTTTTTTTTTTGCTCTATCACAGTCCTCCAATTCGACTGGGTGGTATTTATAGTGTGGGGTTCCGGGTTGCATCCTGCCTCCTTAGGAGGCCATCACTTTTTCTTACTATGTGTGCCGTTTATAGGATCACACTCTTCTGCATGAGTCCTGGAGCTACTTCAGCCTCTAGTTTTTCCAGATTCCTTTTCAAGGGATCTTGGGATCGTTGCCTAGTGCTCCTATGATTATGGGTACGATTTCCACTGGCATATCCCATATCCTTCTTATTTCTATTTTCAGATCTTGATACTTATCCATTTTTTTTTTTTTCCCTCTCTTTCTCTTCAACTCTGGTGTCCCATGGTATTGCGACATCAATGAGTGATACTTTCTTCTTGACTTTGTCAATCAACGTCACGTCTGGTCTGTTTGCACGTATCACCCTATCTGTTCTGATACCATAGTCCCAGAGGATCTTTGCCTGATCGTTTTTTCTATCACTCCCTCAGGTTGGTGCTCGCACCACTTATTACTGCAAGGTAGCTGATGTTTCTTGCACAGGCTCCATGTGAGGGCTTTTGCCACTGAATCATGCCTCTTTTTGTACTGGTACTGTGTGAGTGCTGGGCATTCGCTTGCTATGTGGTTTATGGTTTCATTTTTCGTATTGCACTTCCTACATATGGGAGAGATGTTATTTCCGTCTATCGTTCTTTGAACATATCTGGTTCTTAGGGCCTGATCTTGTGACGCTGTTATCATTCTTTCAGCTTCCCTCTTTAGCTCTCCCCTCTGTAGCCATTGCCACGTGTCATCGCTGGCAAGTTCTTTAGTCTGTCTCATGTATTGTCCGTGCATTGGTTGGTTGTGCCAGTCCTCTGTTCTGTCTGTCATTCTCACCGTTTCTGTATATTTCTGGGTCTTCGTCTACTTTTATTAGTCCGTTCTTTTCCCATGCACTCTTTAGCCACTCGTCTTCACTGGTTTTCAGATATTGCCCCAGTGCTCTGTTTTCGATGTTGACGCAGTCCTCTATACTTAGTAGTCCTCTCCCTCCTTCCTTTCGTGTTATGTATAGTCTGTCCATATTTGCTCTTGGGTGTAGTGCTTGTGTATTGTCATATGTTTCCTGGTTTTCTGACCTATGCTGCGGAGTTCTCTTGCCTTCGTCCCTTCCACTATTCCTGCTCTGTATCTGATTACTGGCACTGCCCATGTGTTTATGGCTTTTATCATATTTCCGGCGTTGAGTTTTGACTTGAGTATCGCCTTGAGTCTCTGCATATATTCTTTCCTGACCGTGTCCTTCATCTTTTGGTGTTTATATCCCCTCCTTCCATTATTCCCAGGTATTTGTATCCTATCTCATCTATGTGTTTGATGTTGCTCCCATCTGGTAGCTTTATCCCTTCAGTTTTCGTTACTTTGCCTTTTTGTATGTTGATAAGGCGCATTTTTCTATTCCAAACTCCATCCTGATGTCCCCAGATACAATCCTTACAGTCTGGATTAGGGTATCTATTTCCTTGATGCTCTTACCGTACAGCTTGATGTCGTCCATGAACATCAGATGGTTGATTCTGTTGCCTCTTTTCTTGAGTTGGTACCCGGCATCCATCTTCTGTAGTACTTTTGTCATGGGAATCATGGCTACTACGAAGAGTAGTGGGGACAGTGAGTCGCCCTGGAAGATCCCTCTCCTGATATTAACCTCTGCTAGTCTTACTCCAGAGCTTGTATGTATTGTATTCCAGTTGCACATTGTATTTTTGAGGAAGCTGATGGTGTTCCTCTGCCCCATATATTTTCAGGCATTCTATTAGCCATGTGTGTGGTATCATGTCGAAGGCTTTCTTATAGTCTATCCATGCCATGCTTAGGTTGGTTTTCCTTCTCTTACTATTCTCATTACCATTTTGTCTATCAGGAGCTGGTCTTTTGTGTGCCCCTACACTTCCTTCTGCAGCCTTTTCTGTTGGTGGGGGATGGGGTTTGTCTCCTCTAGGTAAGTTGTATAGCCTTTCACTGATGATACCTGTTAGTAACTTCCACATTATTGGTAGGCAGGTGATAGGCCTGTAGTTACTGGCTATATTCCCCTTACTCTTGTCTTTTCTACTAAGGATGTTCTTCCTGTGGTCATCCATTTGGGTGCATGGTGATTTGAGATACAATGCTTGAGTTGTTCTGCTATTCGTATGTGTAGGGCCTTGAAGTTTTTGAGCCAGTATCCATGGACTTCATCGGGACCTGGGGCTTTCCAGTTTTGCATTTTCTTTAGTTGGTGTCTGACTGTGTCTGTCGTGATCTCTGTGAATCTTTGTTTTATTTTCCCTGTTTTCTTCTTCCTTGACTTCCTGGAGCCATGTTGCATGTTTGTTTTGTGTGATACCGGATTGCTCCATATGTTTTCCCAGAGTCTCTTACTTGGTTTGGCTTCAGCAATTTCTGGGTGGGTTGTATTCCCCTCTTAGTTGGCTGTATAGTCTTTTCTGGTTGGTTCCGAATAGTTTGTTTTGTTGGTATTCCTTATTCCTGTTCATGTACCGTTGGATCTTATGTGCTTTGGCCTTAAGCCTCTGTTACATCTTCTATTTGTGTTGTTTAGTCCCCTCTCTTGTACTTTGTATTTCTCGTTGAGTTCCTCCCTTGTTTTCTTGCTTCTTAGCCTTTTTTCTGTCATCTCTTTCAGTTTACTCAAGTCAGATCTCATCACCATGATTTGCTTTTCCAGGCGCCGTTTTGGTTTCTGTTGGGTTGGTTTGTGCTGGTGGTGTTGGTGTTCGAATCTCCATCAGTTCTGCTACTAATCTTGCTCCTGCATATACAGTTATTTGTTTCTGTGATACTGGTGGTGTGTATTGTGCCCATTATTTCATTGACCTCACTGTTTTCTCCCTTAATTTCTTGGTGTTGTAGGCTTTCATGGAGGGGATCTTTGTTCTCTCTGTATCTGGCTCCATCCATTGTCTAATCTTTTCTACCCATTCCGTCCTCTCTGTTACTTCGTCGGTGTTTCTTCGTGTGTCGTTGTTTGATACCTCATCCTCCCTGTCGTCTTCTGTGGCATCGTCTCTCAGTTCGTCTTCGTGTAATTCGTTGTCGTGTGACATTTCCCTTTCCAGTTCTTCTCTTTCTGTTGGGGAGAGCCAGTTCTTTTTCTTTATGTTCCTTACCTGGTCTGCCAGCCTCTGCTCTGTTTGGGGGTGTTATTCCTCTCATTCCAGATGTTGACCATCTTCTTCTATATCCTCTCTCAGTCGGTTGCTTCTGATGTAGCATCTCCACATTTCCTTATTTTCTTCTCTTGTCCATTTCTTCCTTCTTGCTTCTGTAGCTCCAATCTCAGGCTGTTGATTACTGTCGTTGTGGTGATCAGTTGCTGGATGACGACCTCCAAGTACCTGACCGTCTTCCCCTTTAATTGGGTTGAATACCTGGTTGCCGGACGAAGCTCCTCTGTTGCCAGAGGTTCCATTTACGTCGTTGTCGTTTATTCCTTCATTTCTTTCCATCATTGCTGAGTTTTGCTATTTAACCCTAGCTGGACCCTATCCCATCAGGGATAGGTACTCATTTACAGCTGAGTAGACTGAGGAAATTATGGTAAAGATCCTTCCAAGGAATCAACGCCGAGGAGAGCAGTCACCCATCCAACGACTGACCAGCCCAATGTTGCTTAACCCACTCCTCCACGGCGCCACATTATTATTATTATTTTTATTATTATTATTATTATTATTATTAACCAGAGTCAATGAAAGCGTCAGACATTCTAAAGGCATCTAAATAAGTAAACTGCAGTTGGTAATCACGTCTTGCTTCAGATTCTTAACTGCTAAACTATTCCGACATACAGGAGAAAAGAAAAAAAACCCTCCGTTTAGAAAGAACGAAGTAAAATGCCAATTCGCGGGACCGTCCCAGCGAGGCCCCTCCAGAAACCGGTCATGAATTATTCCCCTAATTTCGGAAGGCGTAACCCAGTGACCCGGGGAATTCAGCGCAATAATTCTCGATGTCCATTTAGAAATAAGGTTTGGTGATATTGTTTTTTGTTTTCCTTGATGTTAGGGTTATAATCGTTCTACTCGAATGTTGAGGCATTTTTAGTTTTGTGTAAATGAAAGCTATTGAGATGGCTTTGTCTGTCCGCCCTCAGATCTTAAATTCTCATGAGGCTAGAGGGCTGTAAAGTAGTATGTCGATCACCCACACTGCAATCATCATACATTCCAAATTGCAGCCCTCTAGCCTCAGTAGTTTTAATTTTATTTAAGGTTAAATTTAGCCATACTCGTGCGTCTGACAACGATATAGGACAGGCCCCCAACGGGCCGTGGTAAAAGCTTCTTACAGCATTATACAGAGATCACCGAAAGATAAATCTGGAATAAATATTTAGTTTTAAAGTCATTATTTACTCGTAGGCAAAGGAGTACGACTCGTATTCATCTGGGTTAATCAGGTCGTCTCATATTGTCGTACTAATATAACTCAATTATATTAATTCAATTATACTGGTAATCCCGGTAATGTTTAATGATTTTCGCGCTCATAACGCAAAATATTTTGAACAAAGACACTCCAATTAAAATGAAATAATGCAAGAGCTCTGATATGTTATGAATATGTAATCTATTCAAAACTTGAAGAATTAAATCTCTTCCGTAATTGAAATGAAAATGAATTAAACTCTCCTCATATTTCCAGTCCTTCTCAACTCTGGTGGGACGTGAAGATTATTGTGAGTTCCTCCGCTTAACTTTTCCAGGAGTTCCAGTAATCAATGGAGATTTCAAAGGTCAAAGAAACTTGAAGTTAAAAGAGAGAGAGAGAGGAGAGAGAGAGAGAGAGATGATAGTAGGGTTATCCATAATCGTCTTAAGGGCGGAGGTGTCTTGATTTTCAGATAACCTCTCTCTCTCTCTCTCTCTCTCTCTCTCTCTCTCTCCGGAAGATTAATCTTACCAAAATAGCAAGTAGAATGCAACCCCCACCCACTTGAGTCTTAAGACCAGTCACAGAAATAAATCTTAAATCCAACAGGCAACATTGTCAGCTTGATTTTCTGAACTCATCGTTGTATTTGTAAAGGTGTCATGATGAAGCTGTCGATGTAGCCACGAAGAAGAGGACTAGCAAATGAGATAGCTTGTGAGGAAATATTCCAGTCAGTTTACTGACAAAGCCCCAGCCAAGCAGACATCCACTAATTATCACAGATCTGTCCCCACATAGTGATTTTTGGGGCCAAAAGCAATTTTGCAATCATGTCTGGCTTAGTTTATCAGATCTCAAGGAAAAACCTCAGAGCAAGATCTCTCAGGTCCTGGAATCTAATGAAGCATTTCAGCGTGTTACTATTACATGAAATTCGATTCCAGCGATTGCAGAGCTCCTGGAAACTGGAAGCTGAGTCTGATTAGCTCTGCGCCTCTGTGTTCGAACATCTCACTTCCAGAGGCGCTTTATTTTTCCTCACCCGCTGGACTCTGGAAAAACAGCCAGACTTTCCAGAGGAAGGCGTGCATCTGGAACTTCAGAAGGTCAAGTAGAATTACAATACATTACTGCCCTAATACTATTCTCCTGTATTGTAATACATTTTTAATCTGTTTGTTGATTATTTATTTTTTTTTTTTGTTTTTTTTATAAGTGTTGTCCCCTCTTTCTGTGTTCCCTTTACCTCGTCTTACTTCTTAAACGAGTACCATTTTGGAAGCTGAATATCAGTCGATAAGCCTTAAGTGGGATCATGTTCCATATGAACAGGTCATCTAATAATAATAATAACAATAATACTAATAATAATTTAGTTTCTAAAGACGTGGCAACTTCAGGTAGTGTCCATCTGACATTTTTCTCAACAACGTTGTTGTTGTTGTATTAATAAAGTCTAATGAGAAATTATGAAATCTTTATTATTATTTACTAACGAGATTCGTTAGTAAAATAGCTCTGTTAAACGAGTCTTCGACTTAGCTGCATTATTAAAGAAATTTTTGAACACCGATAATCACTGATTATTAACTTCCATGATACTAAAAACACATGGTCGTAAATAGCATTTCCACTTGAGTTGAAGTCCGAACAATTGACTATGACAGATCTACTTAGAATTAGTGAAAAAAAAAAAAAAATCATATTTTGAAACCAGTTCGTTACAGAATTTTAAAACCTTAATTATGTGTCACACGCAAGATTCGTGATGCTAAACAAAAGCATACAGATAAAACAGTTTCTCTTTGTTATAACTTAATTGCGTGCTTTATTTATAACCAAATACAGAGAATAGGTTTTGCTACTGGGAAAAATATTGTAATTCAATAATTAGCTTTGTTCAATGAACACTAATTGGAAGAACCCCCGATAGCATAATGTAATGTCTTTCTCAAGTGAAGCCCGTAAGCAGATTATCAAAATGTGCACTAGTATTGCAAAGCTCCGTATTTTGCCATGACCCAAGGTTAGGTTATGTTAGGTTATATCAGAGATAGGCTTTATTTGCAAACAAATTCGTTTTTTTTATTTTTGTTCACCTATAAATATATTTACCTTTATTATCAGATGTTTCCATCTTCTAACTATTTCCAGAACTTCATGGAAGTTGAAATATGATTATCCTATTGATATGACAATTCAAAATATATTTCACAGAATTCGAATTGTACCGTCAATTCCAAGGGAATGTAACATATTAGAATTAGGGTTAGGATACATTTTTTTTTGTTTATATGTATGTGTGTGTTTATTTGTGGATACAGACAAGGGTATGTGCACTAAGTAAGAACAGTCTCACAACTGTAGGGTGGTGAACACAATTGCATTTAAATGAGGTAGATAACCTCCCATAAAAGTATTAGTTGATTCAGAGAGAACTAACTTCCCCTTTTAACCCCCCGTCAGAAATGAATTATAAAAAAAACAAAAATACTTCTTCGAAAGAGAACTAACAAGAAGTTATTCACGTGGCTGTCCCTAAACCTCGAGGCATCATTGTTTTCCATTCTTATATTTTATCGTCAATTTTTCTCCCGATCTTGTTACAGGATAAAAAATAAAAAATAAGAAAAAAATGTCCAGGAATGGTCTGTGAACGCGGACCCTAGAATAGAATATATAAGGCTGAGATTTTTTTTTTTTTTTTTTTTTTTTTTTTTTGTTTTTTTTTTTTTTGCAAATTTACGTCAGTGTTAAGAGCGAATTGGCACTCAAAGGCTCCCACGAATATCTGGGGAAATTCAGTTGAAAAAAATCTTCATGGGTTATCCGGAGATCAACGAGAACACCTCACCCCCTTCCCCCCTACCCCCCCCCCCCAAAAAAAAAAAGAAAAAAAAAAAAACCCCAAAGAAAAATAAGAGGGAATTGCCGCAGAAATAGATGCATGGAAAGCACGGCAAAGAATCGATTAAATAGAGGAATGGAATGAAAGGGCGGAAGTATGAAAAGGCCAGGTGGAAAGAAGTCACGGTAAGTATAACGGGCCGTGGGGGGGGGGGGGGGGGGTGGGGTGGGGGGGGGGGGGGGGGGGGGGGGGGGCGGGGGGGGGGGGGGGGGGGGGGGGGGGGGGGGGGGGGGGGGGGGGGGGGGGGGGGGGGGGGGGGGGGGGGGGGGGCAGTCGGACCGAAAGAGAACTGAAGTAGAAAATCCGGATAAAGGAAATTAACGGAACTTACGAAAAAAGAGGTGGACAGCCGGAGTGAAAAACCGAGGGGACAGGAGAGTGTTATATCATAGGACTGTGATGGTAATTTGCTTCCTAGCAAAGATAAAGGAAGGAAGGAAGAACGCATTTTTCGAAAGAAGTTTGGCAGCAAGGAGGCGTTAGCGCAATGTGTTGGAGGTGCCTGTTATCATGATGGTTTTTTTTCTAGAATCGGCAGGAGTGTTGTGGATCTCGTCGGGACGTGAGAAACGCCGCGATTTCTGATGCAATATCTCGTCTAGATTTCAATCTAGGGAGTCCTAGTAAAACTCGGAGTCTGTGAAAACGCTCGCCGGTAGGCTCCACCCCAGAATGCCGTATAAATAAACAATAAACGACGAAACAAACAAACTTTGGAGAATAGTGATCGTCAAAGAGAAGGAAGAGATCGTCACAGAGAGATATCCTCAAGTAAGAGCCACCGATCAGATTATCAGTGAGAGATCAGCAGCAGTGATCATCAGAAGAGTTGTTCGAGAGTTGGTTGGATTTGGTCTAGACGCCTTCAGGAGTGGACGAATTATCTCGTGTTATCTCGACGTTGACCCAGACTTCAGAGAAGAAAAGAAAAAGGTCCTGCTAGAGGAGTTGGGGAGTTTCCTGCCTTACAAGTAGACTATTTTTCCGCAATACGGAGTCAAGAGGACGTCTGCAATCAAAACGCTCTCCTTTTGCGAAGGCACTGCTTCGAGTCACTAAAAAACCGACCCGCAAGTATTTGAATTGCCTCACTGTTCCCCCAGTTCATGAAGTGTAGATTCTATCTTTTTAGGAAATAGGAGATACCATTCTTCATTTCCCTATGTAGTAAGCTTGTAAATAAACCTTTGTGTGTTAGTGTTTCTTTTCATATATTCGTATCCCCCAGTTTTCCCTTTTAACTGTTGGGGTGAAGTATTTTTTTTTTTATTATTTCATATCGAACCTGTAGCGGACCTCCTCTTCAGAGGCACGATAACATTGTGTCGACTTAAGGATATTTCGACACCATATATTAATAATCTCTGAGATCTCGAGGCCGTTAACATGTGGCGACCTTGCCTAGGCTATCAAACACTTTAAAACAAGTTGTTGAAACAGGGGGAGGTATAGAAGAATCAGAATGAGTGAGATGGTGAAAGAGTTTATTGAGTCGGGTAAGCTCCTAGGTCTAGAGGGGAATGATCTCCGTGAGTATGTTGAAAGGAAAGAAAGAGAGGGAAAAGTATGAGAGAGAAGTATGAGAATGCAGCAAGAGAAAGAGAAAATGTTGGTAATTGCAACAGGAAGAGAGAGAGAAAGAAGCGTATGCACGAGTTAGAAATCGCTAGGGTAAGACAAAGCACTCTTAACAGTTCAGTAGGCAGAACGAAAACGAAACTGATAGGTTAGGTATGAGTGCAGTGTTAAGATTAGTACCAAAAAAAAGTTCGATGAGGAAGATGTTACGACATATTTCATGTGTTTTGAGAAGTTAATGGAACGAGTATGTTCTCCTAAAGAATGTGGACTTTCTTATATTTGCAGTCAATTTTTGAGTGGTAGGGCAATTACTGTGTATAGTTTGCATGTCTAAGGAGGAAGTAATAATACGATATCGTGAAAGCAACTGTTTTCTTAGCGCGTATAGGTTAGTACCGGAGGCGTACCATAAGAAATTTAGAAATTTGAGAAAGGATGAAAATATTACATATGTAGAATACAGTAAGAAGTTAGATAGGCTGTTTTTTTTGAATGGTTTCTTAACTCTGCTAAGGTTAAGGAGTTTTGATAGTTTGAAGAACTTAGTTTTGTTAGAAAACTTCAAAAATAAACGTATCCCCCTGCCCAGATTAAACTTTATAGAGGATAGGAGAAGAAGTATCTTTTGCAGGAGCAAACTAGGCTAGCTGACGAATATAGTCTAACTCATTAATTTGAGTGTTAGTAAGAAACGAAACGATCCTTCGTCTCGTAGAGTACAAAGCAGTAAAGGTTTTTCAGTCTAGGTAAGTAAAGCAATGCGAGTAGAAGTGACTATTCCTGTTATAAACTGTGGAAAGCCTAGTCATACTTCCTAAGGTTTGTAAGAGTAGAAATGGCATCTAGCGGCCTCAGAATTAACTTGTTTCCGATGTAATGGGAAAGGGCAATTAGCGAGGAATTGGGTGCAGTAGAAAGGAAGGAAACGGTAAGAAACCAGTGTCTCTAGTTAAAAACCTTTCATCAAGTAGGGATGATTGTGATGAGAGAAACTAGGAAAGTTTTTTGGTGAATTTCTGTCGGAAGGCGTAGTTTCCTCTCTTTGAAGGAGTAGATTCGAGAGAAGTGGTGTTGCTTCGAGAGCTCAGGGGCTGCTATCCTCACTGATTAGAGGAGAGTGTGTGCCAAACAGGGCAGAAATCAATATAGAAGAGAAAGTCATGTTAGGTGGATTCCTAACACTTGTTTTCTTTGTCCTTTGTTGAAGTTGAATTTAGAAAGTCAGTAGTGTCAGGAGAAGTAAAACTTGCAGTTTGCCCATTGAAGGCGTTGACATTATTGTCGGTAACGACTTAGCTTTATCCAAGAATGTGAATCCTGTTGTGAGAATATTCCAGTGCCTGAAATGGTAGTAAAACTAGGTCGGGTTAGTTACAGACATAGACTGCAGTCATAATTTGTTCGTGGGTTCGAACGTGAGTGAGTTCGTGGATTCGAACGAAACAAAGTGAGTTCGTGGATTCAAACGAGAGTAAGTTCGTGGATTCGAACGTGGTAAGTTCGTGGATTCGAACGAGAGTAAGTTCTGTGGATTGCGAACGTTGTAAGTTCGTGGATTCGAACGAGAGTAAGTTCGTGGATTCGACCGTGGTAAGTTCGTGGATTCGAACGAGAGTAAGTTCGTGGATTCGAACGAGAGTAAGTTCGTGGATTCGAACGTGGGTAAGTTCGTGGATTCGAACGAGAGTAAGTTCGTGGATTCGAACGAGTGTGAGTTCATGGATTCGAACGTGAGTGAGTTTGTGGCTTCGAACGAGTGTGATAGAGGTAGCGAGGTTGATCTTGGCATGAATGTGGCTGAGAGACCAAACTCTATCGTGGACAGTGATAGCCAAACGGAAGGTGTAGCTGTGGGAGTAACGTAGTAAATGTACAGGTATCTAGTACTAGTTACAGTGATGAATTAGGCTCTAACGTTTTGGATAAGGATGAGCTAGTCAAGTTGCAAAGAGAGGATGAGAAATAACCCGAAACTTTTGAATGTGAGCTGGATGATGATCTTGATGATGTGTGTAAGGAAACTTTTTATTTAAAGGACGAAGTTTTGTGTCGTTATGTTCGACCGAAGTCAGGTAATAAAGGGGAAATTACCGAACAATTAGTGGTTCCTAGGAAGCTTCGTGAGCTAGTTTTGAAGTTAGTACATGTTGAGCAAGGACATTTAGGAGTGAATAAAACTTTCAGGTCTATTAGTAGGGTGTACTTTTGGCCTAAAATGAAAAATGATGTAAAGAGTATGTTTAAGCTGTCTTGAATTTCAAATTGCTGGGAAACCGAATCAAGTAATTACCAGAGTTCCGTTGTGTAATAGTCCTTCAGTAGGCGAATCCTTTGAGAATGTATTTATAAATATGTTCGGAACTTTGCCTAGACGTAAGGGTAGAGATGATTGCATAACTAATCTTGAGTATTATAAAAAACAATCAAAGAGTGTTTGACAGCTATCGGAGGAGAACGGAAGCGCTTGGCACCTAGGGAAAGAAAACCCGAACGGAAGTCAAGGGGGAACTGAAGGAAAGCTTGATCTTAGATCAAACAGAGAAGTTTGTGTGTAAGAGATAAAGTTAGTACTAGTCTCGAGAGAAAGTCCTTTCTACCTTATAAGTTTGAAGTCCTTATTCAGTGTTACAGGAGAGGGGAAATATACATTATAAAATTAAGGTGGGTAAGAGTAGAGCAAAGGCAATGAATGTAAATTTGCTTCAGAATTATAAACAATGCCCCGTGCCGTGGCCTCTGCTCGTGTAACAGTGTTATTACTGAGTGAGTTTAGTTTTGAGAAAAAACACAAGAGGTGTTTTAGTATTTACAAGTTTTAATCAGAGTTCAGAAAACGGAAAAAAGTAAGAGAGAAGGATAATGTTATAGTTAGTAGCCTCTCTAGAGATTTCTCAAAATGAGTAGCCTAATAACCGTTTTCCCCCCCCCTGTTATCGCACGAGTGAGTGTGTGTGAAGAAGCGTGTGTGTTTGACTGGATTAAAGCTTTATGCAGAATTGTTTCCCTGCTGTTCAATTCTTGCTTCTCTTTAGAAAAAAAAAATAAATAAATTAAAATCAGTTGATTTCATTTTTTTTTCTCTTTTGGGGGGCGTGTGATGGTAATTGCTTCCTAGCAAAGAAAGATAAAGGAAGGAAGAACGCATTTTCGAGAAGTTCGGCAACAAGGAGGCGTTAGCGCAATGTGTTCGAGGTGCCTGTTATCATAATGGTTCTAGAATCGGCAGGAGTGTGTGGATCTCGTCGGGACGTGAGAAACGCCGCGATTTCTGATGCAATACCTCGTCTAGATTCTTCTAGGGAGTCCTAGTAAAACTCGGGAGTCTGTGACGCTCGCCGTAGGCTCGGACCCCAGAATGCCGTATAAATACGACGAACGAACTTTGGAGAGCAGTGAACGTAAGAGAAGGAAGAGATCGTAAAAGAGAGAGATCACCAGTTAGTCACAGAGAGATATCCTCAGTAAGAGCCACAGATCAAATTATCAGTGAGAGATTAGCAGCAGTGATCATCAGAAGATTGTTCGAGAGTTGGTTAGATATTTCGACACCGTAACATTGTCTCTGAGATCTCAGAGGCCGTAACAAGGACGTGGTTCGGAAGTCACGTAAAGCCGTTGGCGTCCCGTTGCTGAATAACCACTAGTTCCATGCAACGTAAAAACACCATACCATAGACCTCCTCTTGCAAATTAGTATTTTTGTGATCATTATATAAACATACTGAAATTACCAACTGGATATATATAGTAGGTGTTTGTATTATTCTATATGCAAGGATAGCTCCCAGAGAAGGCACTAATGTCCTTATATAAGATTAAAATGCAAATGATCGTAAAGTTCATTAGAGAAATAATATTCACTTAAACACGTTATGGATGGTATATTCTCATTCAACATAATATATTCAATTCCTTCTTTTTAATCAACATACGCCGATGGTCACTGTTATCCATTGAAAGATGATTGGAAGACCCAAACATATATATTTTTTTATCTTATTTTTATTTCATTCCCTTGAGTTAGAGTTAAAAAAGACATGATCCGACCTCCAAGCTTACTCGTGACGTGTTCAAGATTTTACCCATCACTCATAATTTGTAAACATTATATTTCTAACTTTTAAAGTAAATTAAAACGGCTCTAAAATCTACAGTCAAATAGAGCCTTGTTTCATCAGCGAACATTACAATAAATACGCTATATTTTATTAGAAATAATTCTACTGTTTATTATGTGTATTATTTATTTTTTACATTTTCCTCCTAATAATTGAATCATAAATATCTTATCCTAAAATTCCTGTATCTTTAACTCAACGCGAGATACCTTTTTTTTTTTCAGACCTTTTTAGGCTCTTCCATAGACCTCTCCCTACGCCCCCACCCAAACAAGAACAACAACAGCAACAAAGTAGTTTGTAGGCTTACTCCCGAGTAAGCGTAAAATT
>NC_087204.1:17862734-17870234 GCF_015104395.2 Macrobrachium nipponense | reverse complement strand
CTCTCTCTCTCTCCTCTCTCCTCGTCTCTCTCTCTCTCTAAATATAGGGCCACCACCACATAATTGAAAGGCAGACAGCAAATAAGGGCAATTTCACATGAATTCCAAATCCTGGAAAATTCCTGGAAAAGTGGTTCCAGTGAAGGAACTCGTGAATTCCAAATCCATTCATCTTTCCTGAAAATCGGTACCAGTGAAGGAATCTTCTCCGCCAGCAGCCACTGATTGCAAAAACAAAACCGATGAAACCAGGTCCGACAATGAACCCACGTAGTGGTCGATATTTGCAAATGCGCCCCCCCCCCCCCCCCCCCCCCCCCCACTCACCCAACCCGACCCGACCCCAACCCACCCCCACCCTCCGGAACTGCTGACTCGGGTTTTTGTTTTTCGAATGTGTGTGACTGTGTAGATTCCTTTAACGGAAGACGGGATTATGGCTCACAAAAAAAAAAAAGCTGTGGATTAGTTTCTACATTATTATTATTATTATTATTATTATTATTGATTACTACTTAAAACATGTATACATTCTTACCGAAAGATCGGAAGAACCACACGAAAATACCTAACAAGTTTCCAGTTCAGAAGTGAATTTAACTGAATTGAATTGATGTGCCTCAGAATACCATAAGAAACCTTTCGTTCGTACGCAGTGGATTTTGGACGTTTGAGATTTCTTTAGGTAGAATTTTGTTACAGTACAAATAAGACTAAGGTAAGGAAATATATTTTAGTTCACTATAGAGAATTTCTGAAGGGTTGCCTTCTTTTTCCGAGGTTTGGAAGTGAGGATATGGAGGCCCAACCAGAAATCAAAGAAAAAAAAAAAAAACAAGTATTAAATTGGTGAGAGGAGGCGAGCGTAATAAAAAAGTTGCGATAGACTTGGAAATTATCTGGGAAAGTTTCTCAATTTCCCTTTGAGAGAAGTTTCCCAACTCTTAGGGATCTATTGTTATTACTTCTTGAAATGAACCCGCCAAACTGTCGAAGGCCGGTGGTTACCGAAGGCTCTAATAAAATTGTCAAATTCTTTTTTACTGCTTCATCCTGGCCGTTTTGTACACGTTTTCAAAGGCGCCATTAAAACCCAGGACCCCATGAAAAGCACGTCGTGTACTCTCTCTCTCTCTCTCTCTCTCTCTCTCTCTCTCTCTCTCTCTCGTTCTGTTAATTCTGACAACACGGAGGGTGAACTGTAACACTCGATTTATTAATTCAAAAGCATTTTTGCTGAAGGTTTAAGAAAAAACTTTTTTTTTTTTGTTCGGGTGCCTTATGAAAAATACATCTTCATAAATTACTAATACATTTAGTCTTTAAATTGAATATGTGATCCAAAATTCCCGTAAGGACGATTAACAACTAAAAATATTTTTCAGTTGCCACGAGGGACCAGTGTTTGCAGTATGAAATGCAAATCATCAGAAATATGTTATGACACATCTGGAATTTATTGATATATCTGATTTCGAGGATATGGTTAATAATTGATTTTGGTATTCAAGTCGTTTTGTAACGAGAATTGAAGTTGAAAATGTCTAATAATAAGTTTTTTTACGACTAGTAAAGCCGCCTTTGTAAATTGTAAATAAATCTTGATGTTTGAATTATTGGTGTTTAGGTGTTCGACAAAAAAGAAATTTAATGGCATTTATTGTCATGAAAAATATACAGGCTGTAATATGTTTTTCATGACATTAAATGACATTAATTTTTTTTTTTTTTTCGAACACCTAAACACCTAATCTAAACATCAAGATATATTAGAATTTACGAGGCGTCTTTACTAGTCGTAAAACTTATTATTAGACATTTTCAACTTCAATTCTCGTTACAAAACTACTTGCATTTACAGTCAGGTCAATGACGATACCGAAAAGGGCAGAATAAAAAGATATCAACGTTTGATTTCCAATAGGGGGAAAGAAAAGTTTATTAACAAAAACGTAAAATGTTTCAAAAGCCAGCAAGTGACTTCAGTGGACAGAGGTGCAGTGCCTGGGTAGGGAGAAGTGCTCTTCCGAACTGATAAAACGCAGCGTGACCTTGAACCACATCGGGTTTATTCGGAATAAATACGAGATTTTTTTGTCCATTTGGTCGACAGGGTATTGGTATAACATCTGCCGTTTCTAGCCAGTGTTTATAATAGTTGCATTGGTTGCAGTCCACATAATATAGTATGTTAGTATATATTATTGTGGACCCTGCAACCATTGTCATCATTTTCGACACGGAAAAAACTGCGCCCAATAGTTGCATTAGAGTTTGTTGTTTTAGATTAAGCTGGCTTATTGCCAGCACGGTCTCTTGCTCCTACTAGAGCAGCAGCCCGTAATTGCATTAGAAGATTTAATCATGAAAATTTTTCAAGACATACCTTTTACGTAGACCAACAGAGAGTCTGATATATTCAAATCCATTGTGAAAAAACAGTGCCTTTCAACTTATTCCAAGTCATTCTGACGTTATCCGCTTAATTTATTAAGAAAATATCTGGACAAATATTTTTTTTAATTAATCAGGGTAATTTCATAGGATACTTCCTCCATTTCATTCTGTCTTCTGTGCATATTCGGGTCATTAAATTAGGTAGGTCGTTCGGCAGCTGAAAAAATGCTTTCGTTGCTCTGATGCCTTATTAGTGTCTTCTAAACCTTAGCACTAGTGTTTTCGCTTACTTCTAGGAGTAAGCCTACAAGGGTACTTTGTTGCTGTTGTTGTTGTTGTTGTTGTTCTTGCTGTTGTTCTTGTTGGCGGGTTAGGAAAGCCCTATGGAAAAGCCTAGAAAGGCCTGAAAAAAGGAGTTTCACGCGAGTTAAAGATACAGGAATTTTATGATTTAATTATATAGGATGATGAAAAATGTAAAAAATATAATTAAGGTACAGAAATTATTTCAAATAAATTAATTAAAGCGTATTGATTTCATTTTCGTTGGTGAACAACACGCAATTTGGCTGTAGATTTTAGCATGCTACCCTCGTAAGCTGGAGGTCGAATCACGCCTTGTTTTTCCTTTTCGTTTCCTATTTCAATCTTTTCAAGACCTATCGTTTATTGTCAACTGAAAACGAAACTCTTCTAGACGCTAGGAATATATCTTTGGCCTCAGCACCGTTCATTATTTTAATTAAGGTTAAACAGTAAGGCCTGTTATTGCTCTGCATAAATTATGACCTAATTTCGCGATAAATTGTGTGACCTAATTTCCCCATGAATTCTGTGACCTACTTTCCTCAAAAACTTTCTGTGACCCTTCCCCTTAAAATCTGTGACCTTCTATCCCATAAATTTTGTGACCTACTTTCCCCATAAATTCAGTGATCACTTTCCCCATAAATCATGACTACTTTTCCCATAAATTCTGTGACCTTCTTTCCCCATAAATCTGTGACCCATTCTTTCCCCATAAATTCTGTGACCTTCTTCCCATAAATTCTGTGACCTTCTTTCCCATAAATTCTGTGACCTTCTTTCCCCATAAATTCTGTGATTCTTGGGACGACTTGTCTTTTCAAGACTAAAAGAGGAGCCATATGATGTTATAAATTCTGACCTTTCCCCATAAATTCTCTGACTTTACCCCCATAAATTCTGTGACACACTTTTCCATGATTTTTTATCTTCTGGGTAAATGGGTGATAAATACGTAACCAATGTCTTACACTTAGGCGTAATAAGTCCGCATTCACGAGACAATCCCATTGAAGGAGGAGAAAGTTGACTGCCATTGGGGATCCTCTTTGAAACAATTCGCCCTCGGGACCAAATATCCTTCAGGACTGGAAAAGAGGATCCCTATGATGTCATCAATTGCTACCAGCCCAGCTCCAACTGAAAATCACCAGTCCCCAGAAAAACCTCTACGTCTCTGAAGAATTATCCCTCGTATTTCCTTACCTTTTTGGGGTTTATTTATTTCGACAGTCTCTCTCTCTCTCTCTCTCTCTCTCTCTCTCTCCTCTCTCTCTCTCTCTTCTCTTCGCGTGATTATTTCTTTTTTTTCTTCATTCTCTGGAAGAGATCGTGTTTTATGATCTTATTTCTGCCCAAGAGTTGATTATCCACTCGGATTCCAGGGGAACCTTTGCCGAGCAGAGAGGGATTCGATGATTTCGTTTCGCAGGCCGGTGAAGTTGCTTGCTTGCGAAGCCTCGTCCTATGCTTTCTGTTACCGTCATTTTGTGTAAGATATCAAGACATGACACTATTGTCCCAAATCAAATGTTACTGATAATCTGCTTAGCTTTATTTCGCATGCTTTATGCGCGAGACAGTACCGGGGTATCACATTCATCTTTTATTAAATGCAATTTAAGTAATTAAATCAATTATATTGCGAAAAATCACGCAGTGAAAGAAGTCGTGACAAATATCATACATTAACAGTTCTGCCAACCATGCTTATAAAATGAATTAAGAAAATTTGTATTTCAGAGATGAAATGATACGAATTACCTTTTTTTTTTTCTTAATCATTATGAAGCAGTTGTGGCTTGTCATATATCGTTGCCAGTCGCACGAGTATCGCTAACGTTAAACTTGAAAAAAAGATAAAATAAAAAAAAAAAACACTGAGACTTCAGGGCTGCAATTTGGTATGTTTGATGATTGGAGTGTGGATGATCAACATACCAACTTGCAGCTCTCTAGGCTCAGTTAGGTTCTTAAGATTCTGAGTGCGGACAGATAGACAAAGCAATCTCAATAGGTTTCTCTTACAAAAAAATAAAATAAACTAAAATAAGATAAAATAAAGAACTGAAAACAAAATAGAAGAAAGAAAGCGTTGAAAATTATAAGGGGCGAAACTTGACGCAGTAAGTGAAAGATGTTCAGGTGTTGTAGAAATATATGTGGGTAATTGAACAAGTAAAATGGAAAAAACAAATATGCTCCCTTATTGCTGCTCCAGTCTAGCAGATTGCAATTTTTAAAATGTTTTATTCTGTTTATTTATTCACGTCACTCCAAGTGTGAATGCTAATTGATCGTTAAACTTCAAATCATGGTTAAGTTTGTATTGTTAAGTGTATTAATCTCTTAAAGACAGCTATAAAACTGCATTAATAACCCGTCAGTTCTTCATCGCAGTTGAACGCTTTCGAATCGAGTTTCCCGAAACCTATTCGGTGGATGAAATGGAGAAGTCGAGGCATTTCAATGTTTTTTTCGGTTTTCTTTTTCGTCTTGTTGTTTTTCTTGATATGTATCTCTACGAGGATGTGAACGTAGGCACCGCTTGTAACTATGTGACGTAAACATTCTGTAAAAGGTCATACGTTTTTTGTGAAAAGAGCTTTCAACTCCCACGTACGCTTCTAATACGCTCCAACATATGAATATGACGACCTCTTTGAAATCATTTGTTTATTTATTATTCTATTAGCCTCTTTTCCATCTCGTACACTAAAAACATTAAATACTCATACTTCACGCTATGCTTCAGCCTCTCAACTAAAATATACTGTACCAACCTATATATGCATGAATGGCACAACCTTTTTTTTCTAGATGTATTGCAGTCAGATTTAGAATAGCAACACAATTGAGCTCGGTGCCCTGCTTAAATACACAAATGAAAACGATTTAATTTCGGAACCAAAACAAGTCATTCAGTGCAATAGTACCACGTTCGGCCTAACACGGGGATTATATTAAAGTGCTATTAGCCGGTGTAATCACTGATAATTTCACTTAAGTTCCAATTGGAACCACAAATGATTAAATTCGGAGTTTTACGAACATTGATCAGTTTCGTGGTTCAAAGGAAAATGTTGATCTTTCGGCCTTTTGGGAAAATAAGTCATTACCATAAACCATACAGAAGAAACATAACAGCGTATACGACACCAAATAACAATAGATCATGGCAAAAGGATATGAATAATATGAATAAATATACAAACTGGACTTATGAGCAACCCTCCAGTTCATTTTTAGCTTCTCTGTAAAGATCAGGTGTACCCGTATAGAATAATTTGATGTTTACCCAACGCATTTTGAATCTTATAAGTGAATGAAAAGCAAATATACTTCGGCTGCATGATAACAGTTGTTCCTCAAGAGGAACTTTTAATTTAACCATCTCATCGGTTTACGAGTGGGAGCGTCAGTTTCTTCACAAAAAAACAATTAAAAGCAATGAAAGAAAAACCTGTGTGAGCTCGGAATTGTATATAAATCAACCACTTACAACTTCAAAGGAAGCGAGATAAAAATCTATTGGTAACTAACGAATTCTTTGGAGATGATAATCTCATTTCGACGGAGTATTAATGAGAGCAAAATTACCCCGGAGGTAAAGGATCCCGGAAGTTATAATCCCCAAAGCTGATGAGTGTTATGTCAACAACAACAACAACAACCGCTGGATGACGTCTTTGGGATTCTCTCTCTCTCTCTCTCTCTCTCTCTCTCTCTCTCTCTCTCTCTCTCTATTATTCGTTTTGATGGTATCTGATGCAAATCTCATCCAACGAAACACTTTTAATGAAATTTGATTTTCTCGTGTTGCAAATTGTGCAGTAATCTTATTTATTTGTTTTTATTTATTATTTCTTTTACCAACTCGTGTAGAAAAAGTACGGCACCCATTACAGAAAAACTGTAATCAAAAGTAAAAATAAAAATAACTTAAAAGTCATATAAAGGAAGATTTAAAGAACAAATGAGAGCAGTGTGAAAAACATTATTGCTTTTAAGAAAAAAACAAAGAAAGCAGTTGTCTATAAACAGATGCGTTAATGCTTTTATGTAAGAATAAATGAAAGCAGTTTGTCCATATTTACAGATGCATTAGTGCTTTTATGTAAGAGTAAATAAAAAGAAAAATAAAAACAGACAGACTGACTTTTGAATGGAATAATGTGTACTATAGATATGGAAATAAGGAAGGGCTATTATATTCCCCAAAAAAAACAAAAACATTAAATGCAGCAGTCAGCGATGGATATAAATATGAATACAGTGGAAGACTTTTCTGTGAAAGTAAGTGATAAATTTTGTTAGATCTTGCGAGCCTAAATTTACTCTGCCCTGCGAACAACTGACCTCGCTAATTGGCTGAAGGGGAAAGTATCATTAACAATACAAAAGGTCGTATTGTAACTTGCACAGGGCACCTGAATGGTAGTGATGGAGCTTTAAAAAGCGGTGCGAATGGCGGTAGTGATGACTGCAAAAGCAAGCAGATGTCAGAGGTTACGAGTGCAAGTGATTGCAATCAAAATAGGTTGTGATTGAATATAATATATACGCAGGAGAGGGTAGTAGCATCACACCCACAGAAATAAGTATCTCATTTAAAAGATATAAAGTTTAAACTTAAATTTATTTAAAATAATTCGTAGATTTGACCTTAAGATTTTAGCGCACTACAAAGATGGCATGTCTGTCAATTCACAACATTTTCTGTCCGCCATCAGTTCTTAAGAACTACTGAGGCTAGAGGGCTGTGGGGGCAAATTGGTATGTTTGAACACACCAATT
>NC_087204.1:17855234-17857734 GCF_015104395.2 Macrobrachium nipponense | reverse complement strand
TTATTACTATATTACGAGCATTCATGTTGAAGGCCTCTCTCTCTCTCTCTCTCTCTCTCTCTCTCTCTCTGTCTCTCTCTCTCTCTCATTATACTATATTACGAGCATTCATGTGCGATGGGTCTCTCTCTCTCTCTCTCTCATCTTCTCTCTCCTCTCTCTCTCTCTCTTCATATTTCTAAAAGCATACAATTGCGAACGCCCCTCTCTCTCTCTCTCTCTCTCTCTCTCTCTCTCTCTCTCTCTCATTATACTATATTTCTACAAGTATGCATGTGAGAAGGCCTCTCTCTTCTCTCTTTCATTATATTTCTAAAAGCATAGAATTGCGAACGCCTCTCTCTCTCTCTCTCTCTCTCTCTCTCTCAGACACCTCACCTCAAGAAAACTACTTGCACTCAAAGTGAGAAATTGGACGGGCGAGTGGGTAAACAAAGAAAAAACACTTAAAACGTAAGCTTTAATTGCATGTTGTTTGCAAAGCCTTCTTAGTAGTTCTCGCCCAGCTGCATAATTCACTGGACCACTCAAGGAGAGAAGAAAGTGCTATGTTGAACCAAAGGGAAAACAAAAAATAATTCTGGCAATCTGCAAGTGCAAGTCTTCCATTTCATTTTATTATGATATTTTTTTAATATATATTTTTATCGTTTTCATTGCATCCATTTATTTGTCTTGTCCACTACCGTTCATGTTACTTTAGGTGCAATCAAGACAGCTGTTCTCTTTCAGAAGGAGAGGCTTAAACGATAGTGGGTCCTTAAGGTGAGTTTTACACTAGGCTTCACCACGCTGCATGCGTAAGACTCATCCCCGACTCCTCACAAATTCTTGTTAGCCCGCCTACTGGACTGCTCATCAAGAGTCACGCCGCACCCTAATGAGCAGTCCCGTAGGCGGGACTAACAAGAATTTGGTGACGAGTCTTATGCATGCAGCATGGGGTGAAGCCTAGTGTAAACTCACCTTTAGACGGGCGAATTTCTTGGAACTTGGCCGATGTATTCATGAGGTGGCTTACTTCAGATTATTAATAATGTAATAAATCCCACTCTCCCCTCGAAGTCGACTTCTCCCTAATCCCCCGCTAGGCAATTATATCCGCCAAGTTACATGAGATGTGGTTTCCTCCTTCATCAGTAATGTCGCAACATCATACAATCACACGCGGGCCAAAACCTAGCTTCCTAATTTCATTGCCGGAAGCATCTAAGGTCTTAATCATATTTGTGGAAAAGGATATCTTATTTCGTTTATTAAAATGGCTTGCTTGGAATATCCCGTGTTATCCTGTGTATAAGTTGTCACTATCCGATGAAATGGTGAAACTGGATCATTCAGGCACTAATGACGTTAAGATAATGAGCGGAAAGGCGTTCGAATATCATTACCGAAATTATATGTAAAGTATTAGCGGTGTTGATTAATGGAATAATTGTGTCTGCTAATGATAATGCTTAATGAACAAAGAAAAAAAATAAAGATACAATGCCACTTGGAGGTTTTTTCAATTAAGACCAAGAACGAAAATTGAAAAAGAAGGGGAAAATAACGGATAATCTATCAGTTGAGTGTAATTTGCATAATTGCTTTTTCAGTAAGATTATTTTTGCATTGTAAAACGTTTTATTCTCATTCCTCATAATAACTTTTTCAGAATATAGTAGGGGTCACGTAATGAAGTTAGGAATCCTGACGAAGGTACGAAAATGAGATTTGATTAATCCCTAAATAGAAGTTCCTCCGAAATATGAAACTGCATAATTTGACGAGATGTTATCTGTTCGGAGCGTTTAATTGATTGCGGTAAAGTATTCATAAAACCCTAGAAGGCCTAAGGAAGATAAATACTTTATTACCTCACAGCTCATTCCCAATTTGCAAGCTTAGGAGTTTGATAATTAGGAAAAATGTCATAAATGGAAGAGATGCCACTATAGATATTGCAATGTAGGCATTACTTAATATTCCTCTAGCTCCAGCCCCCTTTCATTCCTTTTACTGTACCTCTATTCATATTCTCTCTCTTCCATCTTGCTGTACAGCCTCTCGTAACGACTCATAGTGCAGCTGCTTTGAGGTTTTCCTCCTGTTACACCTTTCAAATATTTCCACTATCAATTTCCGTTTCAGGGCTAAATGACCTTAGTTGCCCCCAGTATGCCAAAAATCTATCACTATATCTATCTCTATGGGGGATATTAATCATGCCAAAACGTTTGCATATTCTATGACGCACATTGTAAATTATATCCGGAACTCAAAAACGAAATTCTCTGTATATACATTTTCCATTCAGAATAAATAGTGTCAGTAATATACCGTCGAATTTTGTTTGGCGTTTCACTTTTGTCTCTTGCGTGTATGTCAATACACCCAGATCAGTCGTAGCTGTAGAAGAAGAAAACTCAAACAAAACAGAGTTGACTTACCCTACTTAGCCTTTGCTATAGACGACCTTCCTAGCATCTCTTATTGACTACGCGAAGGCAGTACACGA